>NC_091153.1:40187098-40219598 GCF_040958095.1 Procambarus clarkii
TCTCTGATTGTGCCTATGGCACCTTTGCTCTTCACTGGTTCTATTCTGCATTTTCTTCCAAATCCTTCAATGTCAATGTCTTTGTAACTAACATACAACTTCTAATAAGTCAAGTGCTGCTAGGAGAAAGATCCATTGAAATACTAGTAAGACCAGAGGAAGTAAAGAGACAATTAGAGGAGTTGTGGGGCATGAAGGCCACAGACCCTCACAACACCTCAACATTGTGGGGCATGAAGGCCACAGACCCTCACAACACCTCAACATTGTGGGGCATGAAGGCCACAGACCCTCACAACACCTCAACATTGTGGGGCATGAAGGCCACAGACCCTCACAACACCTCACCAAAAGACGCAGCTGCACAACTGTTGTTGTTGTTTCAGATTTAGCTACTCAGAACGAAGTGTCCATGTAGCACCGGCTATGGTGAGCCCGTAACTAGCAGCACCACTGTGTGGACCCCTTGATATAGTCTTCAGCTCCTCACTAAAAATAGGGGAACTTCCTGACAGTTGGAAATAGGCAAATGAGACACCTATATACAAAAAAGGAGGAAGATCCTTTCTGAGCTCCCTATTCATCCTCTGTGAGACCTATTATTGAGTACGCTGCCCCAGCATGGAACCCCTACCTAACGCACAAAGCTAAACTAAAAAGCCCAAAAATATGTAACAATGCTCGTTCCTGAGCTAAGGGGACTGAGCTATGAAGAAAGACTGAGGGAACTACACTACACTGGAAGAAGGAATAGCGCGGACATGATAACACTATACAAGATACTGTGGGGAGTGACAAAGTAGATATAGCAGCAATGTTTGAATTAAGGATCAGTAGAGGATCTGGATCCACAGTCTTGTGGATCCTGATCAGAGACCGGCAGGAATACTATTCTGAGGACACCATCACTAAACTGAAGAAGTGGGACTGACAAACGCGAACAAGGCTAATTAATTAGCAGACCATTTTGCTGATGAGATGCAAGTTAACCTAACCTCAAGATAACCTAACCTCAAGATAACCTAACCTCAAGATAACCTAACCTCAAGATAACCTAACCTCAAGATAACCTAACCTCAAGTTAACCTAACCTCAAGATAACCTAACCTCAAGATAACCTAACCTCAAGATAACCTAACCTCAAGATAACCTAACCTCAAGATAACCTAACCTCAAGATAACCTAACCTCAAGATAACCTAACATCAAGATAACCTAACCTCAAGATAACCTAACTTCAAGATAACCTAACCTCAAGTTAACCTAACCTCAAGTTAACCTAACCTCAAGATAACCTAACCTCAAGCTAACCTAACCTCAGGATAACCTAACCTCAAGATAACCTAACCTCACGATAACCTAACCTCAAGATAACCTAACCTCAAGTTAACCTAACCTCAAGTTAACCTAACCTCAAGATAACCTAACATCAAGATAACCTAACCTTACGATAACCTAACCTCAAGATAACCTAACCTCAAGTTAACCTAACCTCAAGATAACCTAACCTCAAGATGACATCAAGATAACCTAACCTCAAGTTAACCTAACCTCAAGATAACCTAACCTCAAGATAACCTAACCTCACGATAACCTAACCTCAAGATAACCAAACCTCAAGTTAACCTAACCTCAAGTTAACCTAACCTCAAGATGACATCAAGATAACCTAACCTCAAGTTAACCTAACCTCAAGATAACCTAACCTCAAGATGACATCAAGATAACCTAACCTCAAGTTAACCTAACCTCAAGATAACCTAACCTCAAGATAACCTAACCTCAAGATAACCTAACCTCAAGATAACCTAACCTCAAGTTAACCTAACCTCAAGATAACCTAACCTCAAGATGACATCAAGATAACCTAACCTCAAGTTAACCTAACCTCAAGATAACCTAACCTCAAGATAACCTAACCTGAAGATAACATAACCTCAAGTTAACCTAACCTCAAGATAACCTAACCTCAAGATAACCTAACCTCACGATAACCTAACCTCAAGATAACCTAACCTCAAGTTAACCTAACCTCAAGTTAACCTAACCTCAAGATAACCTAACATCAAGATACCCTAACCTCAAGATAACCTAACCTCAAGATAACCTAACCTCAAGTTAACCTAACCTCAAGTTAACCTAACCTCAAGATAACCTAACCTCAAGATAACCTAACCTCAAGATAACCCTAACCTCAAGATAACCTAACCTCAAGTTAACCTAACCTCAAGATAACCTAACCTCAAGTTAACCTAACCTCAAGATAACCTAACCTCAAGATAACCTAACCTCAAGTTAACCTAACCTCAAGATAACCTAACCTCAGGATAACCTAACCTTACGATAACCTAACCTCAAGATAACCTAACCTCAAGTTAACCTAACCTCAAGATAACCTAACCTCAAGATAACATCAAGATAACCTAACCTCAAGTTAACCTAACCTCAAGATAACCTAACCTCAAGATAACCTAACCTCAAGATAACCTAACCTCAAGTTAACCTAACCTCAAGATAACCTAACCTCAAGATAACCTAACCTCACGATAACCTAACCTCAAGATAACCAAACCTCAAGTTAACCTAACCTCAAGTTAACCTAACCTCAAGATAACCTAACATCAAGATACCCTAACCTCAAGATAACCTAACCTCAAGATAACCCTAACCTCAAGATAACCTAACCTCAAGTTAACCTAACCTCAAGATAACCTAACCTCAAGTTAACCTAACCTCAAGATAACCTAACCTCAAGATAACCTAACCTCAAGTTAACCTAGCCTCAAGATAACCTAACCTCAAGATAACCTAACCTCACGATAACCTAACCTCAAGATAACCTAACCTCAAGTTAACCTAACCTCAAGATAACCTAACCTCAAGATAACATCAAGATAACCTAACCTCAATTTAACCTAACCTCAAGATAACCTAACCTCAAGATAACCTAACCTCAAGATAACCTAACCTCAGGTTAACCTAACCTCAAGTTAACCTAACCTCAAGATAACCTAACCTCAAGTTAACCTAACCTCAAGTTAACCTAACCTCAAGATAACCTAACATCAAGATACCCTAACCTCAAGATAACCTAACCTCAAGATAACCCTAACCTCAAGATAACCTAACCTCAAGTTAACCTAACCTCAAGATAACCTAACCTCAAGTTAACCTAACCTCAAGATAACCTAACCTCAAGTTAACCTAACCTCAAGATAACCTAACATCAAGATACCCTAACCTCAAGATAACCTAACCTCAAGATAACCCTAACCTCAAGATAACCTAACCTCAAGTTAACCTAACCTCAAGATAACCTAACCTCAAGTTAACCTAACCTCAAGATAACCTAACCTCAAGATAACCTAACCTCAAGATGACCTAACCTCAAGATAACCTATCCTCAAGTTAACCTAACCTCAAGATAACCTAACCTCAAGATAACCCTAACCTCAAGATAACCTAACCTCAAGTTAACCTAACCTCAAGATAACATCAAGATAACCTAACCTCAAGACAACCTAACCTCACGATAACCTAACCTCAAGATAACCTAACCTCAAGTTAACCTAACCTCAAGATAACCTAACCTCAAGATAACCTAACCTCAAGATAACCTAACCTCAAGATAACCTAACCTCAAGATAACCTAACCTCAAGATAACCTAACCTCAGGTTAACCTAACCTCAAGATAACCTAACCTCAAGATAACCTAACCTCAAGATAACCTAACCTCAAGTTAACCTAACCTCAAGATAACCTAACCTCACGATACCCTAACCTCAAGATAACCTAACTTCACGATAACCTAACCTCAAGATAACCTAACCTCAAGATAACCTAACCTCACGATAACCTAACCTCACGATAACCTAACCTCAAGATAACCTAACCTCAAGATAACCTAACCTCAAGATAACCCTAACCTCAAGATAACCTAACCTCAAGATAACCTAACCTCAAGATAACCTAACCTCACGATAACCTAACCTCGCGATAACCTAACCTCACGATAACCTAACCTCCAGTTAACCTAACCTCAAGATAACCTAACCTCACGATAACCTAACCTTAAGATAACCTAACCTCAAGATAACCCTAACCTCAAGATAACCTAACCTCACGTTAACCTAACCTCAAGTTAACCTAACCTCAATATAACCTAACCCCAAGATAACCTAATCTCAAGATAACCTAACCTCAAGATAACCCTAACCTCAAGATAACCTCAAGTCCTGATCAAGAGCGACAACTTTCCCAGTTATCTGCAGTGGTTATTAAACAGGATTTAATGAGTCAACTAACTCATTAAATCACTGGACCTGAGTGGGGCTGAGGGTCTGGATAAGATAAGGGAGCCGGTCGGCCGAGCGGACAGCACGCTGGACATGTGATCCTGTGGTCCTGGGGTCGATCCTGGGCGCCGGCGAGAAACAATGGGCAGAGTTTCTTTCACCCTATGCCCCTGTTACCTAGCAGTAAAATAGGTACCTGGGTGTTAGTCAGCTGTCACGGGCTGCTTCCTGGGGGCGGAGGCCTGGTCGAGGACCGGGCCGCGGGGACACTAAAGCCCCGAAATCATCTCAAGATAACTCAAGATAACCTGCTTGGCGTCACCTCCCACTCGCCCAACCACCTCCACCTTGCTCAAGGACTATGGGTCATCCTTACGGAAGAAGGCAGATGTAATTCCGGTCCATAACAGGGTAAGGTGGTCAATGGTAGGGAGAGGGAACTATCAGGGGGAAAGCGCCAAGCCATTACGACTATATAGCACTGGGAAGGTGTTAGGATAAGGATTTGGGATGGGACGGGGGGAAGGAATGGTGCCCAAGCACTTGGTGGACGGTCGGGGATTGAACGCCGACCTGCATGAAGCGAGACCGTCGCTCTACCGGCAAGTGGTTGGGCACTATTACCAGCATCGTTACCTTCAATTACTGACCCAATTCTCGACACAATGATCTCATAACAGAATATTTTTCACTGTTTTACCTGAGGTTACCTGAGCTGACTCTCTAGTGGCCGCCACGAGGACAGGCTTGTCAAAGGTTTCCCTTTTGTCTTGGTTCAATTGAACTGGGTTTTGAATAGCAGCGGTGTTTGGGCATTTATGACTTCGGCGGGTAGGCGGTTCCATGGGTTTATAACTCTGTGTGTGAGAAAGCATCCCCCGTTTTCTGTCCAACAGTGTGGTTTGTTGAGCCTGAAACCGTTGCTCCTTGTTTGTGTTACATCTGACATTTTGAAGAACAAATCCACAAGGGCCGTGACGAGGATTCGAACCTGCGTCCGGGAGCATCCCAGACACTGCCTTAATCGACTGAAGTCGTCCGGATCAACATCCTCCAAATTATTCACTATTTTAAGTTTCGATGAGCTCAGCCCTGTCATGTCTGGTTTGTGGTGTTGTTGGCCCTGTGGCCCTCAACCGTTGCTGGTACGAGATTTGACTTAACTCTAGAATTATTTTTGTTGCTCGGTGTTGCACTTTCTCCAAGCAGCTGTGTAGGGCTGAGGTCTCCATGTTTAGATGTAATAAACTAAGTCGAGGAACCAGAGATTTATAGTTAACTCACTACCTTCTTTTCCTTGAAGTCAAATGTTTATTTAACTACTCCTAGGATTTTATTTAATTATTTATTTATTTATTTATTTATTTATATACAAGAAGGTACATTGGGATTGTGAAAATACATAGCATAGTACAGTAATTACACTCTTGTAAAGCCACTAGTACGCGCAACGTTTCGGGCAGGTCCTTAATCTAACAGATAATTTTAAGTAGGTAAATTCTATCAGAATTAATAAAATGATAACAAATACATTGCAAGAAAAAAAATGAGATGAGAGAGATTAGTAAGTATATTAAAGCACATTGGTATATTAAAGCTGTGATTGATTACATTGACAGCTTGATTGGTAATTTAAACAAGATTAATAGACACCATTTATTTTTATTTTTGACAGCAGTTCCCACTTGTTGTATAACTTGCAGTGAATGATGGATTCTGACTCCAAGATCGTTTTCTTTATCAGTCTGTTGCAAGATATTGATGCTAATTTAGTAGCCAAGACGTGGGTTGTTATGCCCCACATGCAAGGTCGTACATTTATCGATAATGAAAAGCATTTGTCAGTCTTCTGACCATTTGTGGAGTTCCTGTAGATCTCTTTGTAAGGTCTCGATAACATTTCCACTTCCTACTGTATCATACATCTTAGTGTTATCTGTAAATTACCTGGATTTACCTGGTTATTAAACGATTAGGCGGGTCGTATTCCGGGGAACATAAGATTAACGACCTGCCCGAAACGCTATAAGTGTTACTGGCTGTACAAGAATGTAACAACTCTTGTATATATAAACTTAAAAAAATGAAAAATATTATTATGGTTTGTAATATTCTCATCTATTCCACACAGAAATCACAATAGCGTGATGCATCAAGTGAACAAATCCACAAGGGCCGTGACGAGGATTCGAACCTACGTCCGAGAGGATCCCAGACGCTGCCTTAATTGACTGAGCTACGACAAGCTACTGAGCAAGTTCAGTAGAACTTCTGGTTTCAATTCTTTTGACCATGTCGTAGCGCAGTCGATTAAGGCAGTGTCTGGAATATTCTCGGACGCAGGTTCGAATCCTCGTCACGGCCCTTGTGGATTTATTCTCATCTATGTCATTGATGTATGACAAAGAGTATTGGCCCCAAATTGGACCCTTGTGGTACCCCGGTCGGCCGAGCGGACAGCACGCTGGACTTGTGATCCTGTGGTCCTGGGTTCGATCCCAGGCGCCGGCGAGAAAACAATGGGCAGAGTTTCTTTCACCCTATGCCCCTGTTACCTAGCAGTAAAATAGGTACCTGGGTGTTAGTCGGCTGTCACGGGCTGTTTCCTGGGGGTGGAGGCCTGGTCGAGGACCGGGCCGCGGGGACACTAAAGCCCCGAAATCATCTCAAAGATAACTTCAAGATAACCAAGATAACCCCACTCACCACATCTCATGACTCATTTCTGTTGATAATAATCTTTTCTTTATTTCCTTTTCACATTGTTTTATCCATTCTAGTATTTAATCATTTATTTCCTTGAAGAATTCAAGGAAATAAATTCCTCAAGAGAATTCCTCACATTGAAGAATACTCGAACGACGACGACGACGAGCCGATGGTTGCAGCTCTCGCGTCACAAACTGTACTTTCTTTGTCAGTCTTGCTTGTGGTACCTTATTAACGGCTTTAGCGAAGGTCATGTATACTAAAGCTGCTGGAGGTCCTCTGTCTGAATAACTGGGGTTACCTTTTCCTAAAATGTAAACAGAGGCTAGATTCACGAAGCAGTTACGCAAGCACTTACGAACCTGGGGCCATATTCACGAAAAAGTTACGCAAGTACTTACGAACCTGGGGTCATATTCACAAAGCAGTTACGCAAGTACTTACGAACCTGGGGCCAGATTCACGAAGCAGTTGCGCAAGTACTTACGAACCTGGGGCCATATTCACGAAGCAGTTGCGCAAGTACTTACGAACTTGGAGCCATATTGTGTAAATGCTTCGTGAATCTGGCCCCAGGTTCGTAAGTGCTTGCGTAACTACTTCGTGAATCTGGCCCCAGGTTCGTAAGTTCTTGCGTAACTGCTTCGTGAATCTGGCCCCAGGTTCGTAAGTGCTTGCGTAACTACTTCGTGAATCTGGCCCCAGGTTCGTAAGTTCTTGCGTAACTGCTTCGTGAATCTGGCCCCCAGGTTTGTAAGTGCTTGCGTAACTACTTCGTGAATCTGGCTCCCAGGTTTGTAAGTGCTTGCGTAACTACTTCGTGAATCTGGTGTAATTTTTTAATGCGTTAAGTATATTTTGTTTAGGCTTAGAAAATCTGGCGTTCTTGTCTAGTAGTTCTTAGTTGTGCTGGCGCGGGGGTTGAGCTTCGGCTCTTGGGCTCGCCTCATCACATCCAAAATCAACAGTTAACTGAAGTAAAGTTACTTCAGTTAACTTTACATGAAGTGATATTTTGTCGGTAATTGAACAGATTCTGGTCACGTGACACTCGTTGAACAGACTAATGTCCAAATATATCCCCCTGTCAAGTATGACACGCGGCTGTCAAGACGTTTGGGCACGAGTCTCAGGATAGACACTGAGTCTATATCGAGACACTCAGTATACCCTTATTGACCAGATAATTGTCCTATATTGACCCAACTCTTGCCACGTTTCATGTGTCAACACGTTCGTATCCCGTCGTGGACAGGAGACGTCATTACTGCGTCACGCATTAGACGCAGCTCCGTGTGCAAGATGCCAACAGTCATAGATCGGTGTGCCACTTGACACCGAACAGTTAAGTAATTAGTACCCGCCTTCGACATATTCCTGACATCCCTCAACAATAATAATAATATTTACAATGATAAATACTAAATTGTTATATTTCACTATTATTATTTATCTTTATTATTGTTAATTGGGCCGATATAATCACCTGTTGAATTTCTATACAAACGTCAACGTTTAAGTTACATTAAAAATGTCAACGTTTTAAACTTGCGTCATGAGACAAAAACAAGAAACGTTTAAAAACGTCTCTTTGAGCATGATCAAATTATATATATATATATATATATATATATATATATATATATATATATATATATATATATAACTGAAAACTCACACCCCAGAAGTGACTCGAACCCATACTCCCAGAAGCAACGCAACTGGTATGTACAAGACGCCTTAATCCACTTGACCATCACGACCGGACATAATGAGGTGATAGCCGAGGCTATTTGAACCACCCCACCGCCGGCACTCGGATAGTAATCTTGGGCATAGCATTTTACCAAATCACCTCATTCTTTGGGGCACACGTGAGGAACACAAATGCGAACAAGCCTGAATGGTCCCCAGGACAATATGCAACTGAAAACTCACACCCCAGTGCCGGCGGTGGGGTGGTTCAAATAGCCTCGGCTATCACCTCATTATGTCCGGTCGTGATGGTCAAGTGGATTAAGGCGTCTTGTACATACCAGTTGCGTTGCTTCTGGGAGTATGGGTTCGAGTCACTTCTGGGGTGTGAGTTTTCAGTTGCATATTGTCCTGGGGACCATTCAGGCTTGTTCGCATATATATATATATATATATATATATATATATATATATATATTAATTCAGAGTAAGCCGAATCGTTATTTTTCTTCGTTAGTTACTCAAAAGTTAAAGCCTCTAAGGAATAAAATGTTGATAAACGGGGTAACTAATTTATACAAAATAAGTTGTTTGTCAATATAAAAAACTTCAATAGAATACATTTCTAGTAAAGAAAACCAAGAGAAAATAAATGCGAATATTAAACCGAAAAAAAATCCTCATAATCTTATGTGTTTACCTGGAAGGAGTTACATATAGTTTGTTAATTAAAGATGTGTTGAATGTGAGTTATTATTCCTTACCTTGTGTAGAACACCAGTTTCTCCTGTCATGTCAGGACACACTTGACGTGACGTGAGGTGCATAGTGAGGTGAGGTCCTGTAGTGTGGGAAGGGGGAGGAAGGGGGGATTACACTACAGTCACCGAGTAATGGGGATTTTGTAATTCCCTTCGATAGTTTTTTTTTTGCTTTAAAATCCTTGTTTATGTCTCGTTGGATTTTAAAACCACTGGGTATTGTATTTGTTAATATCAGTGAACATCAGGGCCATAGACAAGGATGGGTCGTCTACGTGGACCGTGCTTAAAGGTGTGATCATCCATTTCGCCAGTTAGGCGAGTGAGATTTATATAGAAGTATCAAGTCACTGGTAGTCAGGGAGAGGGAGGACGCATTCGGCACAACCTCCCCTCGCGACGGGTCATCCCACACTGCCGCATCTAACATTTGACAACTCTGGCGGCTCTCGGCTGAGTTGCCATTTGGCTATTTCCTCATTTATTTCTTTCATCAAATTACCGTTAAAAAAATTCTAATAGACTACTCTTGTTTAGTTTCATGCATTCGAGATGAATTACTGGATTAGAAAGAAAACAAGGATTCGTTATGTGTATACAACGAAATGTTATTGTTTGTTTGGTAACTGTGTGTGTCCACGTGGTGCGCGGTGGAGGGTGCGCAGTAGAGCCTCTCACCTGTTGCTCTATCTGTTGGCTCTCAGCTATGGCTGCCTCACGGCCTTAAGCCTCGCTCTTCACACCACATTAATTCCACCCATTTATTCCGTTTTATCTGAGTTTTTGTCCCCTTCCGGTAAATTGCTTTGAGTACTTTGTTCCGACCGGATTTGGCAACACGTGCAGAATACCCATGCACGAAGACTCCCACGCACCAACCCGGCCTCAGACCAAGTCCATTCCATCCAGCGGTCGACCCCAAACATGCATTTTTTTTATTTTATATTTTGTATTTTATATACAAGAGTTGTTACAGTCTTGTACAGCCACCAGCAGGCGTAGCGTTTCGGGCAGATCCTTAATCCTATGTTCCCTGGAATACGACCCGCCAAATCGTTTAACAACCAGGTACCCATTTTACTGTTGGGTAAACAGAGGCGTCAGTTAAGGATTGGCGCCCAGTCAATCCTCCCCGGCCAGGATACGAACCCAAGACATTGCTTTCACCTAGCAGTTAATAGGTACCTGGGAGTTAGATAGCTGATACGAACTGCTTCCTGGGTGTGTATGTGTGTGAAAAAAGTTGATTGACAGTTGAGTGGCAGGTCCAAAGAGCCAGAGCTCAACCCCAGCAAGCACAACAAGGTGAGTACACACATACACTGTTATGAGGAAAGACAGAGAGAACTGGACCTCACCACACTGCAAGAAAGGAGAGATGATGGGGGGACATGATAACAACATATAAGATTCTAAGGGAAACTGATAAGGTAGACAAAGCAGCATTGTTCAAAGCTAAGAACAGCAGGAGGGGTCATAGATGGAAACTCGAGACGCAAATGAGTTATAGAGGCATCAGAGGGAACTTTATCAGAGTCAGAGCTGTCAACATATACAATAGAGTAGACGTGGAAGCCGTTGAAGCTAATTCGAATCAAAATTTTAAATATGATGAACGTGAGAAATGAGCCATTGCATTAACCCAAGGACGTTCTTAAGGAGCTTAGCTCGACCCTGCAAACACATCTAGCTGAGTACACACACACACACACACCTGGGGGCCTGGTGGATAGCGCGCAGAACTCGTAATTTTGTGGCGCGGGTTCGATTCCCGCACCAGGCAGAAACAATTACCTAGCAGTAAATAGGTACCTGGGAGTTAGTCAGCTGTCACGGGCTGCTTCCTGGTGTGTGGTGTGGAAAAAAGGTAGTTAGTAAACAGTTGATTGATAGTTGAGAGGCGGGCCGAAAGAGCAAAGCTCAACCCCCGCAAACACAACTAGGTGAATACACACACATACACACACACACACACACACACACACACACAAACACACACACACAAACACACACACACACACACACACACACACACACACACACACACACACACACACACACACACACCAATTGCACATTGCTTTACAAAACAAAACAACATCAACTTTGTACCTTCCCCCCCCCCCCCCCCCCCCCCCAGGAGGGCAGACCATCAACACCACCATTGTCCGCTCCTGCTGCCCATCACCGCCCATCACTCGGGAAATATTCCGGCCCCAACTGAAGTTAAACACAATTGTATAACCATAAAAACATCGTAGAATACCGTGAGTAAGATTAATAGCCTCGCATTTCTTAACTGTGGATTCCTTGTCAGGTTTATAAGAGCCCCACAAGTCACTCTTTACCCCTCCTCCGCCACTGTTTACACTCTGGGAGGTGAAACTTGCACTCAAAACTCACTAATTAACGCTTCATCAGCAGCGTGTCTAACATATAATGACCAAAAACGTTATTTTGTTTGGCTTGTCTCTACAAACAGCTGCAGGCGCGCGAGAGAATTATTTTACGAAAGAAAATGGGAAAATATGAGAAATGAAAATGCGGGTTTCCAAGAGAGAAAATGGGAAACGAAAACGCGAGCATCCGAGAAAGAAAATGGGAAACGAAAACGCGAGCTTCCGAGAAAGAAAATGGGAAAAAAATATTTAAAAACTAGTAGAATGAAACGTTGAGAAAATAATGAGTAAAAATAACAACTCCAACTGAACAAAGAACAAAGTTCTGAGTTAAACGAGGAAAACAAAAGATTAATGATGATGAAGTGACTGTAAAAAACGAGGATCCCTCTATTGTTTCAAGCGCAGGCTTGACATATATACGAATGAGATTGGGTGGATATAAATAGGAACTGCCTCGTAGGGGGCAATATAAGCCTTCTGCAGTTATCTTCATTCATATGTTCTTATCTAGCCCTTGTCTAGCATAATAACCCATATCTTGACTACGAAAAACACCCTAACAGCCAATTATCATTGACCACTTGTTCCTTGTTTGGTTGTATTCTTATGTTGTTAATTACATGTTCTAACTAGCCCATGTCCGTTCTTATGAGTCGTGTTCTTTAAATTATTTCCACCAATTCTTTTTGAAATTCTTTTCGAGAATTAAATAGCTTTCTCAATGTTTATCAAGAATGTAAAAGTTTGTTTACATTGAGGGAATTAGTCTCGGCATTGTTTATAACGTAATGTAGACATATGACACTGTTAGGTCAGTGTCATATGACACTGTGGCAGAGTCGAGTCATCTTGACAAAGCTATGGTTCCTAATTTGGGATCAGCAGAGGCAGTACTGGCGAGCAAGTTCAAATTTCAAATTTCAAATTTCCAGTTTTCTTTGTTCGTTCTGTAATATTATCAAGTCAGTGTGGCAACACTGATTCTATCACAAGCTCTGATTGGCTGTTGATATCATCATTTGAAAATCTGTCATGTGATTGGTGGGCCAGAACATTCTGCTGTGACCATTAGTTTGTTTTGTGAGTGTTACATTATGGAATCGATATCGAGAACTGACTTTTTATCATCTATTAGTGGTTTTTTCAAAATGTAGTACATTTTTTAAATAAAGTGTATTTAAAACATCACTTACATACTGATAAGGTAACATACTCATTCAATATGTGTCTGTGTGCTGCTTAAACATGTGTCTGTGTGCTGCTTGAACATGTTTATGTGTGCGGTACAACGTGTTCACTCAGGCGACGGTTCAAAACGTTCAAAATGAAACCGTTATTTCAAAATAAAACCGTTATTCAGTTAAAACACAAAATCAACCCTTCAGAACTGGCCTCCAATCCACCAATATATTTGACACAATTCTCCACAACATGAAATAACATTTCAGTGAGAAGATTTTGTTGAATATATCATCAATATTGAGAAACGTGATGAATGCGGTAGTTGATCTACGCTTAAAACTACCATCGGAAGTGAAATTTTGAAAAATAGTGTCTTTAAAACAGCATTATATAAACAAGCAAGTTTTTAATACATTATAATTTAATATAATTGCATAATCATTGACATATTTATTTTCATTTAGAGATGGAACTGAGAAAACGAATTTATTTTTATTTAATAAAATCTGCTTGTTTAAAGTAGACATAATTTACCAAAAACGTTTACAATTTATTGTTAATAGAATGTTGTTCGTTAATATAAGATAATTTAATTTCTGGCAAGCTATTTAAGTGTGTTTACGGAGGCAGGGAACAAATTATCCTCCCCCTACCCTGTAGACACTTGTGTTTGTAAACAAAGCCACGTGGTTGGCCCGGTTCGCAGAGCAACCTGAAAATAAGATTAGTATTATTCTAAATCTTGTCTTATTATTAATTAACAATTAATTACTTTGTGTTGGATTGATATAGTAACCTTACTTCATTATTTAAGAGTGTTGTTTATATATATATATATATATATATATATATATATATATATATATATATATATATATATATATATATATATATATATATATATATATATATATATATATATATATAATATTGGTTTAGTTTGGGGAATTAAATACAACAGTTTAGTGACGTTTGGGAACTCTGGAGAGAACAGGCTGATGGCGAATCACTATTAAAGGATGTCACTATGGCACTGTGCCACCAGAAGCGACACTCTGGCCCCTGTGCCACCATGGCACCATGGCACCTCAGGAGCGACACGGTGGCACTCTGGGAGGTGAAAAAGATGGTAATATGTGAGGCTCATCCATCAGCCAAGGACCTCCCAGTCTCACGATCTAATTCCACAGTCTTGATGGAGGTGACCTCTGGGACCTCTTAGTGGCTCCGGCATACACAAAACTTGCTGGAATATGTACCTGCAGGGGGGACGGGTGTGTGGTGGGGGGTTGTAGTAGGTGTGTGTGTGTGGTGGTAGATGTGGGGGTGTGTGTGGTGGGGGAGCATAATACACCCTTTATATCTATCGTATTCTCTCGTGTCTATTATTTCTTGTTATCTTCCTATTCCTGTTTTACTTGACCCTAAAACTTCCGTATTCCCTCCTTCTCTCCTTCCCTCCCTCCCTCCTTCTTCCTTCTACCCTCCTCCTCTCCCTTCTACCCTCCCTACCCACTCTTCCTCCTACTCTGGAAGCCCCTTAGCATCTCCAGCATCCCTACCCCCTTTCCCTTAGTTAATTACCGTTATGTCACTTCTATAAAAATACGCACTTACATGGAACTTAATAATGTGTACTCACCTATTTGTACTCACCTATTTGTGCTTGCGGGGGTTGAGCTCTGGCTCTTTGGTCCCGCCTCTCAACTGTCAATCAACTGGTGTACAGATTCCTGAGCCTATTGGGCTCTATCATATCTACACTTGAAACTGTGTATGGAGTCAGCCTCCACCACATCACTTCCTAATGCATTCCATCCGTTAACTACTCTGACAGTGAAAAAGTTCTTTCTAACGTCTCTGTGGCTCATTTGGGTACTCAATTTCCACCTGTGTCCCCTAGTGTTTGTGCCCCTTGTGGTAAATAGTCTGTCTTTATCTACCCTATCAATTCCTCTGAGAATATTGTATGTGGTGATCATGTCCCCTCTATTCTGTCTTCCAGCGAAGTGAGGTTTAATTCCCGTAGTCTCTCCTCGTAGCTCATACCTCTCAGCTCGGGTACTAGTCTGGTGGCAAACCTTTGAACCTTTTCCAGTTTAGTCTTATCCTTGACTAGATATGGACTCCATGCTGGGGCTGCATACTCCAGGATTGGTCTGACATATGTGGTATATAATGTTCTGGAAGATTCCTTACACAAGTTTCTAAAGGCCGTTCTTATGTTAGCCAACCTGGCATATGCTGCTGATGTTATCCTCTTGATATGAGCTTCAGGGGACAGGTCTGGCGTGATATCAACCCCCCAGGTCTTTCTCTCTCTGTGACTCTTGAAGTATTTCATCTCCCAAATGATACCTAGTATCTGGCTTCCAGCTCCCAACATCTATCTCCATTACATTGCATTTGCTTGGATTAAACTCTAACAACCATTTGTTCGATCATTCCTGGAGCTTGTCCAGGTCTTCTTGAAGCCTCAAGCTGTCCTCCTCTGTTTTAATCCTTCTCATAATTTTGGCGTCGTCAGCAAACATTGAGAGGAATGAGTCTATACCCTCTGGGAGATCATTTACGTGTATCAGAAACAAGATAGGTCCGAGTACAGAGCCCTGTGGGACTCCACTGGTGACGCCAATCTAAGGTCTCACCTCTCACTGTAACTCTCTGCTTCCTATTGCTTAGGTACTCCCTTATCCACTGGAGCGCCTCCACCGGCGATCGATCCCCGGACCGTAGGACTACGAATCCCGAGCGCTGTCCACTCAGCCGTCAGGTCCCTGTGGAATCAAATGTCTCTCTGGTCCATTTGGGTTCTCATTCTCCCCTGTCTGTCCCCTTAAGGGAATACCACCTGTACAAAATATTCTGGCTGTATCTACCCTATAAATTCCCCTTAGAATTTTGAATGTGGTGATCATGTCTCCCCTAATTCTTGTATCTTCCATTAACTGCGTTTTAATTCCTTTAGCCTTTCTTCGTAACTCATGCTCATCAGTTCTGTGACTAGTCTGGTGGCATATCTTATCTTCTTGAGGTTATCTTGAGATGATTTCGGGGCTTTAGTGTCCCCGCGGCCCGGTCCTCGACCAGGCCTCCTCCCCCAGAAAGCAGCCCGTGACAGCTGACTAACACCCAGGTACCTATTTTACTACTAGGTAACAGGGCCATAGGGTGAAAGAAACTCTGCCCATTGTTTCTCGCCAGCGCCTGGGATCGAACCCAGGACCACAGGATCACAAGTCCAGCGTGCTGTCCGCTCGGCCCACCGGCTCCTGTGTGTGAATCCTCTAAACGTTTTCTAACTTCATCTTGACCAGATATGGTCTCTAGGCTGGCGCTGCATACTCCAGGACTGGTCTGACAGTTGCAAGATAATAGCTTCTGAATGATTCCTTACACGAATTTCTAAAGGCAATTCTGATGTTGGCCAACCTAGCACAAGCTACTGAAGTTGAATGACAGCCGCTCGCGACATTAACATAGTCTCCCGTTTTCTGTTTTGGGTCCTCTGGCAGGTTAGGACAAGGGCACTTTAGTACGACAATTTCTTGACGTTGGGGATCCTTATGAGGATGGGCTGGTATTGGGAGGTTAGGATACCCTTGTGACACAGATCCTACTCTATTCTTGGCTTCCCGTGACGTCTCAGCAGACAGCTGGTAAGACTGGTCTCTAGAATTCAATACAGCCAGGTGTGCAAGGTTACCGTCCGTCTTCACCTATCTTAAGAGCCTAGGGCCAGAATCACGAAGGAGTTACGCAAGCACTTACGGACTTGGGGCCAGATTGGTAAACAAAGCCGCCAAAGATTGAGAAAAGATGAACAGGTTCATAAGTACTTGCGTAACTGCTTCGTGAATCTGGCCCCAGGTTCGTAAGTGCTTGCGTAACTGCTTCGTGAATCTGGCCCCAGGTTCGTAAGTGCTTGCGTAACTGCTTCGTGAATCTGGCCCCAGGTTCGTAAGTTCTTGCGTAACTGCTTCGTGAATCTGGCCCCAGGTTCGTAAGTGCTTGCGTAACTGCTTCGTGAATCTGGCCCCAGGTTCGTAAGTGCTTGCGTAACTGCTTCGTGAATCTGGCCCCAGGTTCGTAAGTGCTTGCGTAACTACTTCGTGAATCTGGCCCCAGGTTCGTAAGTGCTTGCGTAACTGCTTCGTGAATCTGGCCCCAGGTTCGTAAGTGCTTGCGTAACTGCTTCGTGAATCTGGCCCCAGGTTCGTAAGTGCTTGCGTAACTGCTTCGTGAATCTGGCCCCAGGTTCGTAAGTGCTTGCGTAACTGCTTCGTGAATCTGGCCCCAGGTTCGTAAGTGCTTGCGTAACTGCTTCGTGAATCTGGCCCCTAGCCTCACTCTCCTCCTATACAGGAATTTGATAATCTCTTCCCATAAATTTCCTTCATTCAATAATAGTATAAATTCCTTAATACACTTGTGTAGATCAACGCTCAACAGCGTTTAAGCACTAATAACAAGATTTATTACATAATAATTTACAAATTATTATGTAATATATCAAATTATTAAATAATATATTATTTACAACAATAATGACTAAACGCTAGCCTCATCCACTGTTATACCTTATAGCCACTTTCAGTAGGGGTCAGATTATCGCTATTCTGAGATAATTCTGGTAGTTGTAATATGCTCTTTGTGCATTAAGTTACTTTCTCAAAAAATTAGTAGATTTAAATATTAAATTTTGCTTAAAAAATTTAAATGCATTCAAACAAGATTCACTGCTGAATAAGCCTACATTAACACTAGGCTATCAACCGTTGTGAAATTTACGTGTTAAGATCACTAGTTATTTCACTACAGTATAGTGAATATATTTTATATATTATATATATCCTAATTTATACATATATAAGTCCTTAATCCTAATTTTCCTTGGAATACGACCCGCCAAATCGTTTAACAACCAGGTACCTATTTTACTGCTGGGTGAACAGAGGCTACAGTTAAGGTTTGGCGCCCAGTCAATCCTCCCCGGCCAGGATACGAACCCAGACCAAAGCGCTTGCCAAACGCAAGTCGAGTGTTTTACCCCTGCGCCACGGAGACTCCCTTTGCGGAATATATGAATTGCTATAATATAATATAATATAAAGGAATGGGAGTGAAAGTTATAATAACAATAATAATAATAATGTTTATTTAGGGAAAAATACATTCAAATTGAGTTACAAAAAGAATGCTGTATTTTTAGATAGTATACTTTATGTATACAGTATACATACAGTATACACATATACGCAGAGCATACTATGCCTAAAGCCACTAATAGGCACAGCGGTTCCCTGATTAGTTAGCTATAACAGCTGACTAGTTCAGCTGTTAACTAGAGTTTAGGGTCATTCAGCCGCTCCTTCGATAACGTAAAACAGATAGACTGAAACCATTAGAGAATTTACGCACTGAGATAACCAATGAAGAAATGTTGAATTATAACGACCTTACCACAGCTGAGGGTCGTTACGGCGGTCAACAGCCTCACGACCCCTCCTGTCAAGCTGGCAGCTTTAGCCTTGACCGCAACGCGGCGTAGATATAGCTTGATTATCATCACGGGAGCCGGTCGGCCGAGCGGACAGCACGCTGGACTTGTGATCCTGTGGTCCTGGGTTCGATCCCAGGCGCCGGTGAGAAACACTGGGCAGAGTTTCTTTCACCCAATGCTCCTGTTACCTAGCAGTAAAATAGGTACCTGGGTGTTAGTCAGCTGTCACGGGCTGCTTCCTGGGGGGTGGAGGCCTGGTCGAGGACCGGGCCGCGGGGACACTAAAAAGCCCCGAAATCATCTCAAGATAACATCAAGATAACGAGCCTGCAATCACGAATATGTGAGTCCATACAGATATGCACAGTCAGACGCGCAACCCAATAGTCGCTTTGATCACCAAAGTTAATCCCCACTGTAAAATGAATTACACAAAGCGTTGTTTCTGCTTTAAAACGAACGACACATTCATGCCGCCGAGTCATTTTTGTCACTGTCGCTACATCAAGCAGAGCGGTGACATTCCTTCACTGTCGTCCGCTCTCTGGGCCGCCCTTTGGGGAGACTGTGTTAGTCCTCCCTTCATGGACACGTGGGGGGAGGGGGGGAGGGTCTTTATCGTCATAGAAAATGGGAAGTGGAACTAAGGCCAGATTCACGAAGTAGTTACGCAAGTACTTACGAACATGGGGCCAGATTCACGAAGCAGATACGCAAGCACTTACGAACCTGGGGCCAGATTCACGAAGCAGATACGCAAGCACTTACGAACCTGGGGCCAGATTCACGAAGTAGTTACGCAAGTACTTACGAACGTGTACATCAATCTTTGTCGGCTTTGGTTACATTTATTAAAAAGTTTACAATTATGAAAACTTGCCAATCAACTGTTGTTATTGTTATAAACAGCCTCCTGGTGCTTCGGAGCTCATTAACTGTTTACTAATTGTAAATAAAGCCGCCAAAGATTGAGAAAAGGTGTATAGGTTGTTAAGTGCTTGCGTAACTGCTTCGTGAATCTGGCCCCAGGACATGTACTCACCTAGTTGTGCTTGCGGGGGTTGAGCTCTGGCTCTTTGGGCCCGCATCACGATTGTCAATCAACTGGTGGCCACATACCTGAGCCTACTGGGCTCTTATCATATCTACATTTACATATTTTTTCACATACATACAAGGAAGCAGCCCATAACTGCTGTCTAGCTCCCAGGTACCTATTTACTGCTAGGTGAACAGATCATCAGAGTGAAGGAAACTCTGCCCATATGTTTTCGCCATCGGGGATCGACCCCCCAACCCTAGGACTACGAATCCCGAGCGTTGTTCACTCAGCCGTCATGTCCCCAATGTCCGTGTGTATCAATGGATGGAGTGGAAGAGAGAGGGATGGAAAGGAATAAAGTCAAAAGGGAAAGAGAAATAGAGAGGAAAAGGGAGGGAAGAGAAGGCAAAAAGTGAGTTAGAAATTGAGACAGACAAATCAGTGTTTACGTCAATCGCTAAATTATCTGATTTTTTTGCCAATTTAATTAACAAATGAAAATATTGAACATTCCCGCCAGATTCTTTTGACTTGTTGCAGAACGCCGTTTTGGAGAGGTATTTGATCGGCGGGTTTGTGTCCTAATACACTTTTATAAGACTGATTTACAAGCGTTTGTTGCTCAGTGTAATGTTGCACAGTGTACTGTTGCACAGTGTACTGTTGCACAGTGTACTGTTGCTCAGTGTAATGTTGCACAGTGTACTGTTGCACAGTGTACTGTTGCACAGTGTAATGTTGCACAGTGTACTGTTGCACAGTGTACTGTTGCACAGTGTACTGTTGCACAGTGTGTTCCCCCGTATGTTGCACAGTGTAATGTTGCACAGTGTACTGTTGCACAGTGTAATGTTGCACAGTGTACTGTTGCACAGTGTTATGTTGCACAGTGTAATGTTGCACAGTGTAATGTTGCACAGTGTAATGTTGTAAAGTGTGTTCCCCCGTATGTTGCATAGTGTAATGTTGCACAGTGTAATGTTGCGCAGTGTACTGTTGCACAGTGTGTTCCGTGTATGTTGCACCAACACTCAGCTGAACAGACTTTCAGTGCAACTGATAGTCTCATATTATGTATGTTGTAGCCATAGTCTGTGTTTCTCTGTATGTTGTAGCCATTGTCTGTGTTTCTCTGTATGTTGTAGCCATAGTCTGTGTTTCTCTGTATGTTGTAGCCATAGTCTGTGTTTCTCTGTATGTTGTAGCCATAGTCTGTGTTTCTCTGTATGTTGTAGCCATAGTCTGTGTTTCTCTGTATGTTGTAGCCATAGTCTGTGTTTCTCTGTATGTTGTAGCCATAGTCTGTGTTTCCCTGTATGTTGTAGCCATTGTCTGTGTTTCCCTGTATGTTGTAGCCATAGTCTGTGTTTCTCTGTATGTTGTAGCCATTGTCTGTGTTTCTCTGTATGTTGTAGCCATAGTCTGTGTTTCTCTGTATGTTGTAGCCATTGTCTGTGTTTCTCTGTATGTTGTAGCCATAGTCTGTGTTTCTCTGTATGTTGTAGCCATTGTCTGTGTTTCTCTGTATGTTGTAGCCATAGTCTGTGTTTCTCTGTATGTTGTAGCCATAGTCTGTGTTTCTCTGTATGTTGTAGCCATTGTCTGTGTTTCTCTGTATGTTGTAGCCATTGTCTGTGTTTCTCTGTATGTTGTAGCCATTGTCTGTGTTTCTCTGTATGTTGTAGCCATAGTCTGTGTTTCTCTGTATGTTGTAGCCATTGTCTGTGTTTCTCTGTATGTTGTAGCCATTGTCTGTGTTTCTCTGTATGTTGTAGCCATAGTCTGTGTTTCTCTGTATGTTGTAGCCATAGTCTGTGTTTCCCTGTATGTTGTAGCCATTGTCTGTGTTTCTCTGTATGTTGTAGCCATTGTCTGTGTTTCTCTGTATGTTGTAGCCATAGTCTGTGTTTCTCTGTATGTTGTAGCCATTGTCTGTGTTTCTCTGTATGTTGTAGCCATTGTCTGTGTTTCTCTGTATGTTGTAGCCATAGTCTGTGTTTCTCTGTATGTTGTAGCCATTGTCTGTGTTTCTCTGTATGTTGTAGCCATTGTCTGTGTTTCTCTGTATGTTGTAGCCATTGTCTGTGTTTCTCTGTATGTTGTAGCCATAGTCTGTGTTTCTCTGTATGTTGTAGCCATTGTCTGTGTTTCTCTGTATGTTGTAGCCATTGTCTGTGTTTCTCTGTATGTTATAGAGATAGTGTGATTATCTACTCACCTAGTTGTACTCACCTAGTTGTACTCACCTAGTTGTACTCACCTAGTTGTACTCACCTAGTTGTGCTTGCAGGGGTTGAGCTCTGGCTCTTTGGTCCCGCCTGTCAACTGTCAATCAACTGGTGTACAGGTTCCTGAGCCTACTGGGCTCTATCATATCTACACATGAAACTGTGTATGGAGTCAGCCTCCACCACATCACCCCCTAATGCATTCCATTTACTAACTACTCTGACACTGAAAAAGTTCTTTTTAATGTCTCTGTGGCTCATGTGGGTTCTCAATTTCCACCTGTGTCCCCTTGTTCGCGTCCCTCCAGTGTTGAATAGCTCATCCTTGTTTACCTGGTCGATTCCCCTGAGGATTTTGTAGGTTGTGATCATGTCCCCCCTTACTCTTCTGTCTTCCAGTGTCGTAAGGTGCATTTCCCGCAGCCTTTCCTCGTAACTCATGCCTCTTAGTTCTGGGACTAGTCTAGTGGCATACTTCTGAACTTTTTCCAGCTTCGTCTTGTGCTTGACAAGGTACGGGCTCCATGCTGGGGCCTGTCACGGGGGGTGGGCCGGAGCTCTGCTAGCACTCGGCTGCTAGGGGCTCAAAAGGCCGAATACTCAGCCCCTCCGACTCCCGGGATTCACCGGAGTCTCCTTGGTCACACAGGAGAGGACCAACAATGCCCACCTCCGCAGGTCTTTGCTTCCACCACAAAAGGGGCGCCACTGATTCACCCTGGAAGCCCTTCAGTCAAACACGGGGAAACTGCTGTTACCAGTTCCGGCCTAGACCCGTGGAGGAGTGAAGGAAGACTCAGGCTTACCTTATAACAATAACCTCCCTGAGTCCTGCCTGCCAGACAAAAAGGTTGCAGGAACTCCTTTCCCGCCTGTCTTCTCTATCTTCTTCTTAACAAGGTCGCCAGCTGGGTTATTATATCTGCACCCCAGAAATGCAGTCCAGTGGGTGTATTATATATTGTTCGTAGCCAGAAGATTGCTACTCCCATAGATCTGCTACTAGACTGTTGGCCCAGGGTACTCTCCCAGGAAGGTCTGTGTGGCTTTACCTCTCTCTAGCCACCACGTTACTAGTTGCCACCATTCAGGCACTGATACTGATCGGATGACTAAGGGTACACTTTTATATAAGTCCGTGCTGTCTTTATCACTCTCCAGGCAATAAGAACCTCTATAGAGAACGTAGTGTTCCCTATGTGGTACTATAATAACCTTCGTGTATGCTCATAGAGAAATGTTATAATGGAGGCACACTTAAACACAATGATAAAGGTGTGAATTTACTGATGCAAATTACATGATCATACATACAATCACAAGTAATACATGAATATGAAAATAAGGATAATAAGTCTGGAGATCGTCAGCCTCTTCTTCCACGACCTCCAACACTCCTTCAACTGGGCAGAAAGACAGGAGTCCCACAGTCTCTCACAGGAGGGCCTCTTCACCACGTCGGCGCCTCTTCTTCACTGTCCTGCCATCCATACACACTGTCCCCTCTGACAGTCCTGGACACAAGCTGCCTTGCAGTCTATTCTACTACTAAAGTATTAATGTCCTATTGCCACATACATAAGTAAATATTGTGGCCTATCTAGCCTACTCACACAAGGGGTAATGGGAGGGAAAATGATCTACCTTACATTCCTGGCTCACGACCCCTGTCCCTCGATGGTGTGAGGTTCCCACGCTTCCTGAGTCGATCCTTGACGATCCAGGACGTTCCACAGGTCCTCAGGTGTCGTGGAGCCTTCGCGTCGTCGCCGTTCCAATCCCTGAGATTCAGCTGCCCCAAACCTGGTTCATCGATGGGCGCTGAGCTAATCACTATTTTCCCACACTCGCCCCTTCCACAAGGCCACAAGGCGTTGCTCCTTGTCCTAGGCATGGTGTCGTCCTTCCAAAACCCTCAGTGGATGTGACCCGGTCACAGCTAGGCTTGCCCGCCACACCTTTCCAGGCCCTCAACGTCCAGCGTCGCCGCCCAGCGTCGTCGCCGAATATTTTCCAAGTTTGGCACTCTTTTGCTCAATAAACTTGGTTCCTTTTTGCTTCCCAGAAGCGCGGGGTCTCCAATACGTAAGATGGGCTGCGATAGCCAGCTCTAATCCACTAAGAAAGGTTTGTAGAGCCTCAAATCCTTGAGAGCTGAACGAGGTGCGTCCTCTCGCCTTCACGGTCAGGTCAACTCTGACGTTGGCGCCGCCCGGGGCACTCGGTGACGTCATGGCGGGCCCTGATTGGTCGCCCGCGACCCAAGTCGGCCAATCTGCGATCGGCTAGTGTCCCTTCCAAAACGTCATATCTGCAGTAGGGGATACTCTTTCATTTTATATCAGGGCGCCAATTTCCCCTTACTTACAATTTATAATGTAACTTTCTCCCTTAACCGGCAGCCAGTCTGGTCGCCACATATATCAATAGACTCCCTGAACCTCAGAGAATCAGTAGGGAGAGCTGATATGACTCTTAAAGCAGGCAAATGAAAGAAATAGGAGAGGGCACCGTAACAGGCCGCATACTCCAGGATTGATCTTACATATGTGGTGTACAAGATTCAGAATGATTCCTTACACAGGTTCCTGAACGCTGTTCTGATGTTAGCCAGCCTCGCATATGCCGGAGACGTTATTCTTTTTATGTGGGCTTCAGGAGACAGGTTTGGTGTGATATCAACTCCTAGATCTTTCTCTCTGTCCGTTTCTGTGTGTGTGTGTGTATGTGTGTACTCACCTAGTTGTACTCACCTAGTTGTGTTTGCGGGGGTTGAGCTCTGGCTCTTTGGTCCCGCCTCTCAACCGTCAATCAACAGGTGTACAGATTCCTGAGCCTATCGGGCTCTGTCATATCTACACTTGAAACTGTGTATGGAGTGAGCCTCCACCACATCACCCCCTAATGCATTCCATTTGTCAACCACTCTGACACTAAAAATGTTCTTTCTAATATCTCTGTGGCTCATTTGGGCACTCAGTTTCCACCTGTGTCCCCTTGTGCGTGTTCCCCTTGTGTTAAATAGACTGTCTTTATCTACCCTATCAATCCCCTTCAGAATCTTGAATGTGGTGATCATGTCCCCCCTAACTCTTCTGTCTTCCAGCGAAGTGAGGTTTAATTCCCGTAGTCTCTCCTCGTAGCTCATACCTCTCAGCTCGGGTACTAGTCTGGTGGCAAACCTTTGAACCTTTTCCAGTTTAGTCTTATCCTTGACTAGATATGGACTCCATGCTGGGGCTGCATACTCCAGGATTGGCCTGACATATGTGGTATACAAAGTTCTGAATGATTCTTTACACAAGTTTCTGAATGCCGTTCGTATGTGTGTGTGTGTGTGTGTGTGTGTGTGTGTGTGTGTGTGTGTGTGTGTGTGTGTGTGTGTGTGTGTGTGTGTGTGTGTGTGTGTGTGTGTGTGTGTTGCACACATATAGTCTGAACATGTGTCCTGGACGAAAGCTTGGCCGTAATGAGCTGGGAGTCGCGTATAAACCATCTTCCCTTCATAAACAGACTCACGGCGTCTGCATTAATGAGCATTTTGAAAAACTAATTGAGGAACCACAGAAGGAAATCACCCACAGCGTCTCGGGCGAGGAACTATAACCACACACAAGCATTGTCAAGCGTTTCCGCAAAAGAGTGAGGAGGCTGAGCTATGTATCCAGGGTGCAAAGCCAGGGTAGGTAGATACGGGGGAGAAGCTGTTACCCATGCAGCAGAGAAGCTCTTCCAAATGCAGCAGAGAAGCTGTTACCCATGCAGCAGAGAAGCTGTTACTCATGCAGCAGAGAAGTTGTTATCCATGCAGCAGAGAAGCTGTTACCCATGCAGCAGAGAAGTTGTTACCCATGCAGCAGAGAAGCTGTTACCCATGCAGCAGAGAAGCTGTTACCCATGCAGCAAGGAAGCTGTTACCCATGCAGCAAGGAAGCTGTTACCCATGCAGCAGAGAAGCTGTTACCCATGCAGCAGAGAAGTTGTTACCCATGCAGCAGAGCTGTTACCCATGCAGCAGAGAAGCTGTTACCCATGCAGCAGGGAAGCTGTTACCCATGCAGCAGAGGAGCTGTTACCCATGCAGCAGAGAAGCTGTTACCCATGCAGCAGGGAAGCTGTTACCCATGAAGCAGGGAAGTTGTTACCCATGCAGCAGAGAAGCTGTTACCCATGCAGCAGAGAAGCTGTTACCCATGCAGCAGGGAAGCTGTTACCCATGCAGCAGAGGAGCTGTTACCCATGCAGCAGAGAAGCTGTTACCCATGCAGCAGAAGAGCTGTTACCCATGCAGCAGAGAAGCTGTTACCCATGCAGCAGAAGAGCTGTTACCCATGCAGCAGAGAAGCTGTTACCCATGCAGCAGAGAAGCTGTTACCCATGCAGCAGAGAAGCTGTTACCCATGCAGCAGAGAAGTTGTTACCCATGCAGCAGGGAAGCTGTTACCCATGCAGCAGAGAAGCTGTTACCCATGCAGCAGAAGAGCTGTTACCCATGCAGCAGAGAAGCTGTTACCCATGCAGCAGAAGAGCTGTTACCCATGCAGCAGAGAAGCTGTTACCCATGCAGCAGAGAAGCTGTTACCCATGCAGCAGAGAAGCTGTTACCCATGCAGCAGAGAAGTTGTTACCCATGCAGCAGGGAAGCTGTTACCCATGCAGCAGAGAAGCTGTTACCCATGCAGCAGAAGAGCTGTTACCCATGCAGCAGAGAAGCTGTTACACATGCAGCAGAAGAGCTGTTACCCATGCAGCAGAGAAGCTGTTACCCATGCAGCAGAGAAGCTGTTACCCATGCAACAGAGAAGCTGTTACCCATGCAGCAGAGAAGTTGTTACCCATGCAGCAGGGAAGCTGTTACCCATGCAGCAGAGAAGCTGTTACCCATTCAGCAGAAGAGCTGTTACCCATGCAGCAGAGAAGCTGTTACCCATGCAGCAGAGAAGCTGTTACCCATGCAGCAGAGAAGCTGTTACCCATGCAGCAGAGAAGCTGTTACCCATGCAGCAGAGAAGCTGTTACCCATGCAGCAGAGAAGCTGTTACCCATGCAGCAGAGAAGCTGTTACCCATGCAGCAGAGAAGCTGTCACCCATGCAGCAGAGAAGCTGTCACCCATGCAGCAGAGAAGCTGTTACCCATGCAGCAGAGAAGCTGTTACCCATGCAGCAGAGAAGCTGTCACCCATGCAGCAGAGAAGCTGTTACCCATGCAGCAGGTCAAAGTCCATGCTCACTAAATCGCCGTTAACATCAAAATATACTCTGATAGACGTGGGTAATGAGGGCGTGATTTACATGATCTCAATTTCATACCCAGAGAGACGCAAACAATCCTGGATCATTAGGTTGTCAAGACTAACAGGTACAGAACGTGTCGAGTTTATCTTCGAAGACCAAAGTTAAGGCGAATCTTCTTGAGGTTGTCTTGAGATGATTTCGGGGCTTTAGTGTCCCCGCGGCCCGATCCTCGACCAGGCCTCCACCCCCAGGAAGCAGCCCGTGACAGCTGACTAACACGCAGGTACCTATTTTACTGCTAGGTAACAGGGGCATAGGGTGAAAGAAACTCTGCCCATTGTTTCTCGCCGGCGCCTGGGATCGAACCCAGGACCACAGGATCACAAGTCCAGTGTGCTGTCCACTCGGCCGACCGACTCCCTATAATCACAGGTCACAGGTATAGTCATAGGTTTCTCATACTTTCTCATACTCATACTCGATGTGACTTGTGATGCGAGAGGCACTGATATAACAGCTCTTGCTTGCAGTTTCACTAGGAAAATCAATGACATTCCTAATGAACCTTATTTTAAGAGAGAGAGAGAGAGAGAGAGAGAGAGAGAGAGAGAGAGAGAGAGAGAGAGAGAGAGAGAGAGAGAGAGAGAGAGAGAGAGAGAGAGAGAGAGAGAGAGAGAGAGAGAGAGTGAGAGAGAGAGAGAGAGAGAGAGAGAGAGAGAGAGAGAGAGAGAGAGAGAGAGAGAGAGAGAGAGAGAGAGAGAGAGAGAGAGAGAGAGAGAGAGAGAGACAGAGAGAGAGAGAGAGAGAGAGAGAGAGAGAGAGAGAGAGAGAGAGAGAGAGAGAGAGAGAGAGAGAGAGAGAGAGAGAGAGAGAGAGAGAGAGAGAGAGAGAGAGAGAGAGAGAGAGAGAGAGAGAGAGAGAGAGAGAGAGAGAGAGAGAGAGAGAGAGAGAGAGAGAGAGAGAGTGAGAGAGAGAGAGAGAGAGAGAGAGAGAGAGAGAGAGAGTAAGAGAGAGAGAGAGAGAGAGAGAGAGAGAGAGAGAGAGAGACAGACAGACAGACAGACAGACAGACAGACAGACAGAGAGACGAGAGCTACGGAACATTAGGTATAAACTATCTCCCACAATTTTTTCTGTAATCACATACTGGAAATTCTGACCATATTTTGTACCACAACTGTTGCCAAGAATTAATTATACAGTGAATATCTTGACCTTGGCACTCTTACTGGCACCTTCTGCACTTGTAATATGTTGTTTATGTTCTAGTGTCTCCTGCACTCGTGTCATGATTGGATGCACTCAATCCTGCACTCAATCCTGCTCTCAATCCTGCACTCAGTCCTGCACTCAATCCTGCACTCAATCCTGCACTCAATCCTGCACTCAATCCTGCACTCAATCCTGCACTCAGTCCTGCACTCAATCCTGCACTCAGTCCTGCACTCAATCCTGCACTCAATCCTGCACTCAGTCCTGCACTCAATCCTGCACTCAGTCCTGCACTCAATCCTGCACTCAATCCTGCACTCAATCCTGCACTCAGTCCTGCACTCAATCCTGCACTCAATCCTGCACTCAGTCCTGCACTCAATCCTGCACTCAGTCCTGCACTTAATCCTGCACTCAATCCTGCACTCAGTCCTGCACTCAATCCTGCACTCAGTCCTGCACTCAATCCTGCACTCAATCCTGCACTCAATCCTGCACTCAGTCCTGCACTCAATCCTGCACTCAATCCTGCACTCAGTCCTGCACTCAATCCTGCACTCAATCCTGCACTCAGTCCTACACTCAGTCCTGCACTCAATCCTGCACTCAATCCTGCACTCAGTCCTGCACTCAATCTTGCACTCAGTCCTGCACTCAATCCTGCACTCAGTCCTGCACTCAATCCTGCACTCAATCCTGCACTCAATCATCAACATATATTACGCCACATCAACATTCACTCGCTCGCATAATTCATCAAAAGATGTGTACACGCTATTTAACACAGTCAGCCTTTGTTACAAGTTCTCGTTATTTAATAAATGAATAATGAAAATGTTTTCATTATTTTCATTGTTTTCATTTGAAAATTATTTCCAGTTCAAGTTCTGTTTTTAAATATTTTTCAAAATTTCCAAACATTTAAATTTTAAATCTTACCATTTGTTTTTTTATTGTTTAATATTCGGTGTGTTTTATATGTATAGTAATGAACGGTAACTTTTGATATATTATAAATGTATTATGTAGAAATGCTTTAGAGTTTTGTTATGTTTATAAGAAAGATATGTGGTTAATGCCTGGATCGTCCTTGACGAGCGAAGGGTCGGACAGTTGGTCGTCCGAGTGACCTAACGACCCGACAGCTGGTCCTCAGAGTGACTTAACGACCCGACAGCTGGTCCTCAGAGTGACTTAACGACCCGACAGCTGGTCCTCAGAGTGACTTAACGACCCGACAGCTGGTCCTCAGAGTGACTTAACGACCCGACAGCTGGTCCTCAGAGTGACTTAACGACCCGACAGCTGGTCGTCAGAGTGACCTAACGACCCGACAGCTGGTCCTCAGAGTGACTTAACGACCCGACAGCTGGTCCTCAGAGTGACTTAACGACCCGACAGCTGGTCCTCAGAGTGACTTAACGACCCGACAGCTGGTCCTCAGAGTGACTTAACGACCCGACAGCTGGTCCTCAGAGTGACCTAACGACCCGACAGCTGGTCCTCAGAGTGACTTAACGACCCGACAGCTGGTCCTCCGAGTGACCTAACGACCCGACAGCTGGTCCTCAGAGTGACCTAACGACCCGACAGCTGGTCCTTAGTGACCTAACGACCCAACAGCTTGTCCTCAGTGACCTAACGACCCGACAGCTGGTCCTACGAGTGACCTAACGACCCGACAGCTGGTCCTCAGAGTGACCTAACGACCCAACAGCTGGTCCTCAGAGTGACCTAACGACCCGACAGCTGGTCCTCAGTGACCTAACGACCCGACAGCTGGTCCTCAGAGTGACTTAACGACCCGACAGCTGGTCCTCCGAGTGACCTAACGACCCGACAGCTGGTCCTCAGAGTGACTTAACGACCCGACAGCTGGTCCTCAGAGTGACCTAACGACCCGACAGCTGGTCCTCAGAGTGACTTAACGACCCGACAGCTGGTCCTCAGAGTGACTTAACGACCCGACAGCTGGTCCTCAGAGTGACCTAACGACCCGACAGCTGGTCCTCCGAGTGACTTAACGACCCAACAGCTGGTCCTCAGAGTGACCTAACGACCCGACAGCTGGTCCTCAGTGACCTAACGACCCAACAGCTGGTCCTCGGAGTGAAATAACGACCCGACAGCTGGTCCTCCGAGTGACTTAACGACCCAACAGCTGGTCCTCAGAGTGACCTAACGACCCGACAGCTGGTCCTCAGTGACCTAACGACCCAACAGCTGGTCCTCGGAGTGAAATAACGACCCAACAGCTGGTCCTCAGAGTGACCTAACGACCCAACAGCTGGTCCTCAGAGTGACCTAACGACCCGACAGCTGGTCCTCAGTGACCTAACGACCCAACAGCTGGTCCTCGGAGTGACCTAACGACCCGACAGCTGGTCCTCAGTGACCTAACGACCCAACAGCTGGTCCTCGGAGTGAAATAACGACCCAACAGCTGGTCCTCAGAGTGACCTAACGACCCAACAGCTGGTCCTCAGTGACCTAACGACCCAACAGCTGGTCCTCGGATTGACCTAACGACCCGACAGCTGGTCCTCAGAGTGACCTAACGACCCAACAGCTGGTCCTCGGAGTGACTTAACGACCCGACAGCTGGTCCTCAGAGTGACTTAACGACCCGACAGCTGGTCCTCAGAGTGACTTAACGACCCGACAGCTGGTCCTCAGAGTGACTTAACGACCCGACAGCTGGTCCTCAGAGTGACCTAACGACCCGACAGCTGGTCCTCAGAGTGACTTAACGACCCGACAGCTGGTCCTCCGAGTGACCTAACGACCCGACAGCTGGTCCTCAGAGTGACCTAACGACCCGACAGCTGGTCCTTAGTGACCTAACGACCCAACAGCTTGTCCTCAGTGACCTAACGACCCGACAGCTGGTCCTACAAGTGACCTAACGACCCGACAGCTGGTCCTCCGAGTGACCTAACGACCCGACAGCTGGTCCTCAGAGTGACTTAACGACCCGACAGCTGGTCCTCAGAGTGACTTAACGACCCGACAGCTGGTCCTCAGAGTGACTTAACGACCCGACAGCTGGTCCTCCGAGTGACCTAACGACCCGACAGCTGGTCCTCAGAGTGACTTAACGACCCGACAGCTGGTCCTCAGAGTGACCTAACGACCCGACAGCTGGTCCTCAGAGTGACTTAACGACCCGACAGCTGGTCCTCAGAGTGACTTAACGACCCGACAGCTGGTCCTCAGAGTGACCTAACGACCCGACAGCTGGTCCTCCGAGTGACTTAACGACCCAACAGCTGGTCCTCAGAGTGACCTAACGACCCGACAGCTGGTCCTCAGTGACCTAACGACCCAACAGCTGGTCCTCGGAGTGAAATAACGACCCAACAGCTGGTCCTCAGAGTGACCTAACGACCCAACAGCTGGTCCTCAGAGTGACCTAACGACCCGACAGCTGGTCCTCAGTGACCTAACGACCCAACAGCTGGTCCTCGGAGTGACCTAACGACCCGACAGCTGGTCCTCAGAGTGACCTAACGACCCAACAGCTGGTCCTCAGAGTGACCTAACGACCCAACAGCTGGTCCTCGGAGTGACCTAACGACCCGACAGCTGGTCCTCAGAGTGACCTAACGACCCGACAGCTGGTCCTCAGAGTGACCTAACGACCCAACAGCTGGTCCTCAGTGACCTAACGACCCAACAGCTGGTCCTCAGAGTGACCTAACGACCCGACAGCTGGTCCTCCAGCTGTCGGGTCCAATAGAAACAAACAATAGGATGACCTGGATAAATTCAACAATAGGTTATTAGAGTTAAACTCAATGAAGTGCAAAGGAACAAAACTGGATGCCGGCAGCCAGACACAAAACATCATAATGGAAATGGAAATCATCCTTGGGCTGGACGGTAGAGCGATGGTCTCGCTTCTTGCAGGTCGGCGTTCAATTCCCGATCTCCCAGGTGGGCAACATTCCTTTCTCCTCCCCCCTTCACCCCCCTCGTCCCATCCCAAATCCTTATCCTGACCCCTTCCAAGTGCTGTATAGTCATAATGGCTTGGCGCTTTCTCTTGATAGTTAGACAGAAAAACACTCAGTGCTTGATAACACACCCAACCTGTCTCCTAACACCAACATCAAAGAGGTCTAATCAGCTGCATGCGGAATACTGTCCAATATAAGAAGTAACTTTCATTTGGAAATCTGAGTACAGAGTCTCTTAAACCTTCTTTATCACGCCAGTCAGATCAATTTTGTAAT
>NC_091153.1:40227098-40246717 GCF_040958095.1 Procambarus clarkii
AATTAATAATATGGAAGAGGTGACAAAGAGTAAAGAGAAGGAAGAGAAGGCAAACACAGAAGAAAAGGAGACCTTGAAAGAATTGAGGAACAGAAGATAGAGAAGAAAAGAGAGACAGCAAAGCATGGCGTAGGAGGGAGAAAGTGGCTAATAAATGTGATACAAGAGGAAGGGAATGTAAAGGGTCCAGGAAAGGAAAGGGAAAAAGGGAAAAGGGGAAACTAAATAAAAATAATACTTTAAATGAAGAATGTGGCAATTGAATAAACCAAAATACCTGGATTGAATAATGGCACCAAGAATGTATATTTAACACACATACACACGGATGTGTAACACACACACATACACACATATTTATTCCGTATGTGTGTGTGTGTGTGTGTGTGTCACGGTTGAGAGGCGGGACCAAAGAACCAAAGCTCAACCCCCGCAAGTACAACTAGGTGAGTACACACTATGTATTTGGCGAATGCAATTTGTCAATTGCCTAATGGTTTAATATAAATACTTAAAGGCAATAAGGAGAAGTCAAAGAGCTTTGATAAAATACAGGGAGCACAGGACAGAGAAGAACCACCACACACCCAAGAGAGAGAGATATAAAAACGAAGGAACTCGGAGAGAAGCTGAATGAGAATGATATAGCACACAAAGCCAAGGATCAACCCTAAACTACAATATAGCCACATTAGGAAGATATTGGTAAATGAACAAGTGATCAGGCTGTGCAAAAGATGTTACACAGGGATAAGAAAGTGTTCGTGAAGAACTCCATAAGAACATAAGAATGAAGGTACCTGCAGAAGCCCTATTGGCCCATACGAGGCAGCTCCTATTAATATCCACCCAATCCCATTTATATATATATATATATGTCTAACCTACGCTTGAAACAATCAAGGAATCCTGCTTCTATTATGTTACGTGGTAGTGATTCAATAAAAGCTTTCAGGAAGTTTTCAAAATCAACCCAGAACTTTCCCCAGATCCAAGATTTTTATCGGAACAGGTGCTGCTAGGAGAAAGATCCATTGAAATACTAGTAAGACCAGAGGAAGTAAAGAGACAATTAGAGGAGTTGTGCGGCATGAAGGCCACAGACCCTCACAACACCTCACCAAGGGTACCAAAAGAGGCAGCTGCACAACTGTGTAAGCCCCTTGCTATAATCTTCAGCTCCTCACTAGAAATAGAGGAACTTCCTGACAGTTAGAAAGGGACAAATGTGGCGCCTATATACAAGAAAGGAGGAAGACAGGAGCCATTGAACCACAAACCGGTATCACTAATTCCTTCTAAAATATTAGAGAGACTGATCAAAAGAATCGTCGATCATTTAGAATATATAAATTTTGTTTTTAAGAAGCATCAGCATGGATTCAGCAAAGAAAAATCTTCCTTGGACCACTTATTGGAGTTCATTATGATAAGATGACAACAAAGAGGATTGAGAGGGCTGGGCAGACTGCATTTTCCTGGATGGCCAGAAAGCGCATAACACTTTTCCTCAAATGAGACTCCTATGTAAACTGGAAAAAAATGCCGGTTGGTGTGGGTGAAGGAGTACCTTCAGGAAGGAGACAAAGAGTCATGGTGAGAGTAGAGGTATCAGACTGGCGAGAGGAAACGGGTGGAGTACCTCAAGGGTGGGTACAGGGGCCCATCTTGTTCCTAATATGTGTAAATGATCTAACACAGGAATTAAGCTCATTCTTGTCTATTTTAGCTGACGATACTTAACTAATAAGGCCAATCAGAACTGTGGAGGCCTGCTAACCATTACAAGATGACCTAGACTATCTCCAGAGATGGTCTTGTAACATTAGTAATTGTAAAACAGTTAAAACATTGACTGAAACATTGACAAACATAGACTGAGACCCCGTACCGGATGGGTGGGATAATCCGCCAACCAAAACCAAAGTCTAAGAACATGGAATTAGCTGCCACCAGCCCCACCTGTAGGGGTTCGAAACCCTCCTTGATAACTACCACTAAAAGATACCTCCCCATGACCCATGAGGGGCAAGAACAGGACATTAATTGCGAACTACCTCATTTTTACACTTGTGATAATTACTAGGACACAGATGTTTAATTATTAAATACTGCAATTAGTGCAAATTGAATTAATATAAAACTGTTATTATTTTACCCATTCACTCTCTCCTAGAAATCCCTAATCAAGGCAGACGGTGTTGACAGTGAATGAAATGGTTGAGGATTTACTTGGACACTTCCAGTTGCCTCAGGTAGAGGTCCCAGCCGGATCCTTGCCCAATGGCATACACACAACCAAGAGCAGTACTCAATCCTAACTAACTTTACTAAGTTCTCACACTAGGACCTGCTAGGCAGCCCGGCCTTCGGCGCCAAGCTGCGCCTTTGGGTGCCCCTGGGAACTAATCACGAGGCTAGGTCCTCTTAGGGCCAACAGCTGGGCATGGCTAGGACCTCTTAGGGGCCACAGCTGGGCATGGCTAGGACCTCTTAGGGCCTACAGCTGGGCATGGCAAGGACCTCTTAGGGCCTACAGCTGGGCATGGCTAGGACCTCTTAGGGCCTACAGCTAGGCATGGCTAGGACCTCTTAGAGCCCTCAGCTGGGCATGGCTAGGACCTCTTAGGGCCTACAGCTGGGCATGGCTAGGACCTCTTAGGGCCTACAGCTAGGCATGGCTAGGACCTCTTAGGGCCAACAGCTGGGCATGGCTAGGACCTCTTAGGGCCTACAGCTGGGCATGGCTAGGACCTCTTAGGGCCTACAGCTGGGCATGGCTAGGACCTCTTAGGGCCTACAGCTGGGCATGGCTAGGACCTCTTAGGGGCCACAGCTGGGCATGGCTAGGACCTCTTAGGGCCTACAGCTGGGCATGGCTAGGACATCTTAGGGGCCACAGCTGGGCATAGCTAGGACAGAGGCCTAGCAATTCTCAGGGGAAACCTGAAGTCTGAATTTCCTCGTGTCAGTCAGCAAGGTGGACAGCTCTCCTGTTGACCAGACCACACACTAGAAGATGAAGGGACGACAACAGGTTTCGGTCCGTCCTGGACCATTCTCAAGTCGATTGTGTCTCTGTTTGGGGTGACACAATCGACTTGAGAATGGTCCAGGACGGACCGAAACGTCGTCGTCCCTTCACCTTCTAGTGTGTGGATTGGTCAACATACTTCAGCCATATTGTGACTCAGGGTGACACAACCAAGCCTGGCCTGGAAGTCAAGATGTGAAAGAAGGAAAGTGGGGAGGGGGGAAGGAAGAATGAAGGAGAGGACTAAGGAGAAGGGAGAAGGAAGGGAAGTATAAGGGAGACAAGGGAGAATCTCTGGCTGTTACAGCCTGAGAAATGGCTACTAGACTTTAACCCTGACAAATGCAAGTTAATGAGGAAAGGAGATGGGGCAAGACGACAACTTGCTTTATACATTTATAAACAGCCTTTGGGAGACCTACTAATGAGTATGCTGCCCAAGCATGGAACCCCCTACCTAAAAAAACATAAAGCAAAATTAGTAAAGTCTAAAAATATACAGGTCTGGTACCTGAGGTAATGGGACTGAGCTATGAAGAAACACTGAGGAAACTGAACCACACTACACTGAAGAAGAGAAGGAATATGGCAGACATGATAACGACGTACAGGATATGAAGGGAGGATTGAGAAAATAGATATAGAAGTAATGTTCAAGTTAAGGAAGGAAGAGTAGAGGCCGACAAGACACAACTGGAAACTATAAACACAGATTGCTCAACCCTGTAAGCTCAACTGAGTGAGTACACACACACACTGAAGCTCTCTCTCTGTCTCTGTCTGTCTCTCTCTCTCTCTCTCTCTCTCTCTCTCTCTCTCTCTCTCTCTCTCTCTCTCTCTCTCTCTCTCTCTCTCTCTCTCTCTCTCTCTCTCATTTTATCTTCTCTTCGCAATTTCCCTCTAGCATCCTCACAAGGACTTCGAGGAGTGGCGAAACTAAGATCGACAAGCAACAAATTGACGAGGAAGTAAGCCATTTCCACGCTTCTCTTCCTCTTTCTTTGTCTGTCTATCTTCTCTCTCTCTCTCTCTCTCTCTCTCTCTCTCTCTCTCTCTCTCTCTCTCTCTCTCTCTCTCTCTCTCTCTCTCTCTCTCTCTCTCTCTCTCTCTCTCTCTCTCTCTCTCTCTCTCTCTCTCTCTCTCTCTCTCTCTCTCTCTCTCTCTCTCTCTCTCCCCTTCTTATGTGTGTGTATATATCATGTATGTGTTTCTCTCTTCCTTATTGTATACGAACCTTCCCTTTCACTTGTAGTGTTTAACCCTCTTTCCCTCCTTTATTCGTCTGTTCCGTGTATTTTCTGGTATTTCTTGAAGCAGAAGGTACGAAATGAGGCCAAAATCCTCTACCCTCCCCCATGGCCAGACGCCCACCTCTGCCCCCACCCCAAACAGGGACATCTTCTGCCAACATGTTTATACTAAATCAGGGATCTTTTTACAAGTCGGCTCAAGGTCTGACAGCCCCACGGCAGATGTGAACTGACCCGGAACTCCTTGGCCTTTATTCCCATCTGGCAAGAGAAACGTAAACACCCGTTTTATCCCCTGGCTCTCTCAAATGGACTTGGAAGTTGCAGCAATTCACAAGGACCGAGTTTGGAAAGTATCGTACGCACGCCCACCACCCACCGCCGCCGCCAGGAGCCTTTGTTTTGATTGTCGTACGTCTTGGAGTTAAAATCGTCGGACCTGCTGGATGCGAATCCTTCTCAGAAGTGCATGTAGCTTTATTATAAAATATGTTTTAATTCGGTTTTACTTAGTCTACAGGTTTTAACTGATAAGTTAGATTTAAATACTAACCTTTCCCTCCACCTTGCATTTATTTTGTATTCATTTTTAAACAGCAATAATGTTCGTACAGTTTTTATACAACTGAAGCACTCATATTTTTAATTAATATGCTTCCTCATTTACCCTGTTATGTTGCCTCCTCCTCATTCTCAACAGTCAGCTGCTCGCTGCTGCTGGAGCTGCTCTCTCTCCTCATGACCGGCTGACGTAACAGCACTTAGAGTAACTCCGGGAAAGTGCGTTCTTGTTCGTAATTCTCACTTATCAACCCTGTCGTACCTAGGCACTTGTTAAACTTTTTTTTTATAGATAGGAGATATTTGTGTCCTATCTGCGCTTGAAGATGCGGATAGAGGTCTATTTGTCCTCTGGTACATAGCATAAAGAATTCTTTACGCTTCCTCCGCTCATTGCGCTTTCTATTTTTTCTTTAAAGCATCTGCTCTTGTCCAATCCCTTCAGTATCATATATGTAGTGATCATGACCCTTCTGCTACTTCTCTCCACTACTGTTGTGAGATTGAATTTCCTTATCCTATCCTCATAGCTTATTTCTCATAATTCATTGAGAAAATCCACAGGGGCCGTGATGAGGATTCGAACCTATGCGCTAGGTATTCTGAAATGCAAGTTCTTGTCCAATACAATAATAAGGGAATACCCAGGCACGTAGGTTCGAATCCACATCACAGCTACTATGAATTTTCTCATATATATCACGATAATGTAATTTCTCTGTGTATTCAGACTTTTGTTATTAACTTATTACATTTCTTAAAGATTATTTTTTGCTCTTGACGACCATTGTATTCCACGCTGGTGCTGAGAAATGAGGTGTGGGCCTGACATAGGCTGTGACTTGATATAACTCTTTGTCTTTGGCGTTCTTCTGCGTGCCAGCAGTGTTACGACGCTGATGTTATCTTGTCTATGTGTGTCTCAGGTGGTGGTGGTGATGTTATATCCGGTTCCTGAGTCGGTTTTTTTCTCTTTCAAATTCATGTGATGTTGTAAGGAGTGTTAGTGTGCATTCTCTTCCACTTCTCCTCCACCGTGGCCAGCTGCTCCTCCTCCTCCTCCACATTTACCTTAATAATCAATATCATCAGTTATAATCCTTTAACTGATCAATATCATCAGTTATAATCCTTTAACTGATCAATATTATCAGTTATAATCCTTTGGATCATCATAATTCTCAACAATAATCATCATAGCTCAGCCGTTTGCTCCTCATGTCTACCTGTCCCCTCCCCTTCTACCCTTTTCCTCTCTTCATCTACCTTTCCTTCCCTTTCTACCCCTCCCTTTCCCCTTTGCGTCTACCCCTTCCCCTCCCCCATCACTTCTAGACTCCTGCCCTCTTTCCCCTGCTCCTAATCAACCCATCCACCTCTTCCTTCCTCTCCTAATACCCTCTATCCTCCCCCTAATACCCCCTCCTTCCCCTCCTAATACCCCCTACCCACATCTGGCAAGGGGGGGGGGGGAGGGGAGGAGCGGCATCCGCAACAAATTGACAGTGAGGGTTGGCATCGCCTCAGCCATCAACGAAGAAATGCAGTTTGCCAGAGCTCAGGCTGCTAAAAGCCCAGTTTTTCCAAGTCCACCGAGATGCTGGGCGGAGGAGAGGGCTGTGTGGGGGGGTGGGGGGAAGGGGTGTGTGGGGGGAAGGGGGGTGTGGAGAAGGGGGTGTATTGAGGGGGTGAGTATACACACACACGATATTTTGGTATTGTAGACATGCATATTTTTCGATTGCCAGAAAGCCTTTGACACAGTACCAAACAAGAGACTAGTGCGAAGGCTGGAGATGCAGGCTGGAGTGAAAGGGAAGGTACTTCGTTTGATAAGGGAGTACCTAAGTAACAGAAGACTAGCGAGTCACTGTGAGGGCTGAGGTCTCAGATTGGCGAGGCGTCACCAGTGGAGTCCCGCAGAGGTCAGTCCTTGGACCTATACTGTTTCTGATATATGTGAATGATCTCCCAGAGGGTATAGACTCGTTCCTCTCATTGTTTGCTGATGATGCAAAAATTATGAGGAGGATTAGGACAGAAGAAGATAGTATGAGGCTACAAGATGACCTAGACTAATTGAAGGAATGGTCTAACAAATGGCTACTAAACTTCAACCCGATTAAATGTAAGGTAATGAAACTAGGTGGTGGAAACAGGTGACCAGACACAGGATACAGAATAGGAGATGAAGTACTTAATGAAACGGACAGAGAGAAAGATCTAGGAGTTGATATCACACCAAACCTGTCTCCTGAAGCCCACATCATAAAGAATAACATCTGCGGCATATGCGAGGCTGGCTAACATCAGAACAGCCTTCAGGAACCTGTGTAAGGAATCATTCAGAACTTTGTATATCACGTATGTAAGACCAATCCTGGAGTATGCAGCTTCAGCATAGAGTCCATATCTGGTCAAGCATAAAACTGAATTGGAGAAGGCTCAGAGGTTTGCCACAAGACTAGTGTCCGAACTGAGAGGTATGAGCTATGAGGAGAGACTACGGGAATTAAACGTCTCGTCGCTGGAAGACAGGAGAGTTAGGGGGGACATGATCACCACATACAAGAATTTCATAGGAATTGATAGGATAGACACAGACAGTTTATTTAACACAAGGGGCACACGCACTAGCGGACACAGTTGAAAATTGAGTGCCCAAATGAGCCATTAAGACATTTAGAAAGAATTTTGTTAGTGTTAGAGAAGTTAACGGATGGAATGCATTAGGCAGTGATGTGGTGGAGGCTGACTCCATACACAGTTTCAAGTGTAGATATGATAGAGCCCAGTAGGCCCAGGAACCTGTACACCTGTTGATTGACGGTTGAGAGGCGGGACCAAAGAGCCAGAGCTCAACACGGAAAGGAAGATAAGACCAGATGAGACTCTACAAGGACCTCCGGTCCTCGGCTGCACCTCACTCACTCAGGTACTCAACCACCAGTACAGGTACTCATCCACCAGTACAGGTACTCATCCACCAGTACAGGTACTCAACCACCAGTACAGGTACTCATCCACCAGTACAGGTACTCATCCACCAGTACAGGTACTCAACCACCAGTACAGGTACTCATCCACCAGTACAGGTACTCATCCGCCAGTACAGGTACTCAACCACCAGTACAGGTACTCAACCACCAGTACAGGTACTCATCCGCCAGTACAGGTACTCATCCACCAGTACAGGTACTCAAACACCAGTACAGGTACTCAACCACCAGTACAGGTACTCATCCACCAGTACAGGTACTCATCCACCAGTACTGGTACTCATCCACCAGTACAGGTACTCAACCACCAGTACAGGTACTCATCCACCAGTACAGGTACTCATCCACCAGTACAGGTACTCATCCACCAGTACAGGTACTCATCCACCAGTACAGGTACTCAACCACCAGTACAGGTACTCATCCACCAGTGCAGGTACTCATCCACCAGTACAGGTACTCATCCACCAGTACAGGTACTCAACCACCAGTACAGGTACTCATCCACCAGTACAGGTACTCATCCACCAGTACAGGTACTCATCCGCCAGTACAGGTACTCAAACACCAGTACAGGTACTCATCCACCAGTACAGGTACTCAAACACCAGTACAGGTACTCAACCACCAGTACAGGTACTCATCCACCAGTACAGGTACTCATCCACCAGTACAGGTACTCATCCGCCAGTACAGGTACTCATCCACCAGTACAGGTACTCATCCACCAGTACAGGTACTCAACCACCAGTACAGGTACTCATCCACCAGTACAGGTACTCATCCACCAGTACAGGTACTCATCCGCCAGTACAGGTACTCAAACACCAGTACAGGTACTCAACCACCAGTACAGGTACTCAAACACCAGTACAGGTACTCAACCACCAGTACAGGTACTCAACCACCAGTACAGGTACTCATCCACCAGTACAGGTACTCATCCGCCAGTACAGGTACTCAAACACCAGTACAGGTACTCAACCACCAGTACAGGTACTCAAACACCAGTACAGGTACTCAACCACCAGTACAGGTACTCATCCACCAGTACAGGTACTCATCCACCAGTACAGGTACTCAACCACCAGTACAGGTACTCAACCACCAGTACAGGTACTCATCCACCAGTACAGGTACTCAAACACCAGTACAGGTTCTCAAACACCAGTACAGGTACTCATCCACCAGTACAGGTACTCAACCACCAGCACAGGTACTCAACCACCAGTACAGGTACTCAACCACCAGTACAGGTACTCATCCACCAGTACAGGTACTCATCCACCAGTACAGGTACTCAACCACCAGTACAGGTACTCATCCACCAGTACAGGTACTCAAACACCAGTACAGGTACTCATCCACCAGTACAGGTACTCAAACACCAGTACAGGTACTCAACCACCAGTACAGGTACTCATCCGCCAGTACAGGTACTCATCCACCAGTACAGGTACTCAACCACCAGTACAGGTACTCATCCACCAGTACAGGTACTCAAACACCAGTACAGATGAACGACTCAAGACAGACTCTAACACTGGGCCACACAAAGGCTCTAACTACCTCTGGTAATCATTGTATCAATAATATTAATAAACAAATCCACACGAGCAGTGATGAGGATTCGAACCTACGCTCCGGGTGTTCCCAGACAAGCTCAAGTCGAGTAGTGTGTACACAGCAGCGAGTCCCCTTACACAACTTCAGCTACCCAGAGAACTTAAGCGAGATTCAAGCAAGATTGAGCCAAAAGTCCACCTGCCACAGGGTCTGGGTCCAGCGGGACACAGGCCTGAAGCCCGCAGGCGGAGACGGCTGTAAACTAGCCCTCTAGGGGGCCAGAGTTACCTGATAACACAACCCTGCAAAGTTTGGGATAAACAACAACTTCAGGACTCGCTGGGTAGAGCTGGGCAGGTGGTGGTGGGTAGGAGGATAGGTGATCAGGTGACTGACTCTATCCTCTACCCTCAGACCCCCTCCACTCCCTCCCTCCAAGCTTGCCCATCTGCATAAAAGTCATTTCAAGTTTGAACAACGTAATGTTTATCAAGCGAGAAGTGGGAAGCGCCCACCCTCGAAAGTCAACTCCTGAAGATGCCTTCTGTCCTTACCCTCATATTCCCCTTTACCCTTTTCCTGCCCTCACTCTCCAGTCAGCCTACCACGAGCTCGCAAAAGGGGCAGCGTCTGGGCCTCAGACTGCAGACAAAGGGGCAGCGTCGGGGCGTCAGACTACAGACAAAGGGGCAGCGTCTGGGCCTCAGACTGCAGACAAAGGGGCAGCGTCGGGGCGTCAGACTACAGACAAAGGGTCAGCGTCGGGGCGTCAGACTACAGACAAAGGGTCAGCGTCTGGGCGTCAGACTACAGACAAAGGGGCAGCGTCTGGGCGTCAGACTACAGACAAAGGGGCAGCGTCGGGGCGTCAGACTACAGACAAAGGGGCAGCGTCGGGGCGTCAGACTACAGACAAAGGGGCAGCGTCTGGGCCTCAGACTGCAGACAAAGGGGCAGCGTCGGGGCGTCAGACTACAGACAAAGGGGCAGCGTCTGGGCGTCAGACTACAGACAAAGGGGCAGCGTCGGGGCGTCAGACTACAGACAAAGGGGGAGCGTCGGGGCGTCAGACTACAGACAAAGGGGCAGCGTCGGGGCCTCAGACTACAGACAAAGGGGGAGCGTCGGGGCGTCAGACTACAGACAAAGGGGCAGCGTCGGGGCGTCAGACTACAGACAAAGGGGCAGCGTCGGGGCGTCAGACTACAGACAAAGGGGCAGCGTCTGGGCCTCAGACTGCAGACAAAGGGGCAGCGTCGGGGCGTCAGACTACAGACAAAGGGGCAGCGTCTGGGCGTCAGACTACAGACAAAGGGGCAGCGTCGGGGCGTCAGACTACAGACAAAGGGGGAGCGTCGGGGCGTCAGACTACAGACAAAGGGGCAGCGTCGGGGCCTCAGACTACAGACAAAGGGGGAGCGTCGGAAAGTCAGACTACAGACAAAGGGGCAGCGTCTGGGCGTCAGACTACAGACAAAGGGGCAGCGTCGGGGCGTCAGACTACAGACAAAGGGGGAGCGTCGGGGCGTCAGACTACAGACAAAGGGGCAGCGTCTGGGCCTCAGACTGCAGACAAAGGGGCAGCGTCGGGGCGTCAGACTACAGACAAAGGGGCAGCGTCTGGGCGTCAGACTACAGACAAAGGGGCAGCGTCGGGGCGTCAGACTACAGACAAAGGGGGAGCGTCGGGGCGTCAGACTACAGACAAAGGGGCAGCGTCGGGGCCTCAGACTACAGACAAAGGGGGAGCGTCGGGGCGTCAGACTACAGACAAAGGGGCAGCGTCGGGGCGTCAGACTACAGACAAAGGGGCAGCGTCGGGGCGTCAGACTACAGACAAAGGGGGCAGCGTCTGGGCCTCAGACTGCAGACAAAGGGGCAGCGTCGGGGCGTCAGACTACAGACAAAGGGGCAGCGTCTGGGTGTCAGACTACAGACAAAGGGGCAGCGTCGGGGCTTCAGACTACAGACAAAGGGGGAGCGTCGGGGCGTCAGACTACAGACAAAGGGGCAGCGTCGGGGCCTCAGACTACAGACAAAGGGGGAGCGTCGGAAAGTCAGACTACAGACAAAGGGGCAGCGTCTGGGCGTCAGACTACAGACGAAGGGGCAGCGTCTGGGCGTCAGACAACAGACAAAGGGGCAGCGTCTGGGCGTCAGACTACAGACAAAGGGGCAGCGTCTGGGCGTCAGACTACAGACAAAGGGGGCAGCGTCGGGGCCTCAGACTACAGACAAAGGGGCAGCGTCGGGGCCTCAGACTACAGACAAAGGGTCAGCGTCGGGGCGTCAGACTACAGACAAAGGGGCAGCGTCTGGGCGTCAGACTACAGACAAAGGGGCAGCGTCTGGGCGTCAGACTGCAGACAAAGGGGCAGCGTCGGGGCGTCAGACTACAGACAAAGGGGGCAGCGTCGGGGCCTCAGACTACAGACAAAGGGGGCAGCGTCGGGGCCTCAGACTACAGACAAAGGGGCAGCGTCTGGGCGTCAGACTGCAGACAAAGGGGGCAGCGTCGGGGCCTCAGACTACAGACAAAGGGGGCAGCGTCGGGGCCTCAGACTACAGACAAAGGGGGCAGCGTCGGGGCCTCAGACTACAGACAAAGGGTCGACCAGCAGACGAAACTGTTTAGAGCCAATAGGGGCGACTAACTTGTGCTGTGAGGAGCTTGAAGAGTTGGGGAAATAGAGGTTCTGGAGTCCTGAAGAGCGGGGCCAAGTTTGTGGTGGTAGTTGACCAGGAGAGTGACTGATTGGCTGGTGGTGATGGTGGTAATTGTGGCGTAGATAGTGATAACCTAAGCTTGGGAACTGCAAGATACGATTGGGCATGGCACAGCGAAAATAGTTTTTGAAGGGGGCAGAATGGTTGAGAGTGAGATAATTGTGCTGGATGTGAAACATTTCTTCTACATAAGCCCAACCGCTTCGGCTGGACGGTAGGGAGACGGTTTCGCGTCGTGCAGGTCGGCGTTCAATCCCCGACCGTCCAAGTGGTTGAACACCATTCCTTCCCTCCGTCCCATCCCAAATCCTTATCCTGACCCCTTCCAAGTGCTATATAGTCATGATGGCTTGGCGCTTTACCCTGATAGTTCTATTTCGTTCCATTCCTCCATCGTGACATTCCCCGGAGGACAGGGGAACTATCAGGGGGAAAGCGCCAAGCCATCACGACTATATAGCACTGGGAAGGGGTCAGGATAAGGCTTTGGGATGGGACGGGGGAAAAGGAATGGTGCCCAACCACTTGGACGGTCGGGAATTGAACGCCGACCTGCATTTACACTCACAGTGAGCTCAGTCAATGGCTGTCCAGCAGTTATCATCTGGTCACCCAACTTTACACTGGCAACCGAGTTAATACGACCACAGAAATTGACTTCGCTTGACGTCACAAGACGTCACATTACGTCACAAGACGTCACATTACGTAACAAGACGTCACATTACGTCACAAGACGTCACATTACGCCACAAGACGTCACATTACGTCACAAGACGTCACATTACGCCACAAGACTTCACATTACGTCACAAGACGTCACATTACGCCACAAGACGTCACATTACGCCACAAGACGTCACATTACGCCACAAGACGTCACATTACGTCACAAGACGTCACATTACGTCACAAGACGTCACATTACGTCACAAGACGTCACATTACGCCACAAGACGTCACATTACGCCACAAGACGTCACATTACGTCACAAGACGTCACATTACGTCACAAGACGTCACATTACGTCACAAGACGTCACTCGCGGTCCTAGAGGCGATAGATTATGTATAAACTGTATAAAGATGTAGTTATATTTTACAAAATAAAAAGAGATAAAAAATGGGTCCAGAGGAAGGAGAGTTGGGAAACACAGAAGGATAACAAATCCCTGCGATAGGTACAGTGTACAACGAAGGATAGGATAGCCATGCCAATGTTTTAATTAATACTGATATGTATAATGTATTAGAAAGGTTCTTTGTTGAGGATGTCCTTCAACGCGTTCATGGTCCGTGTGGAGGAGGAGATGTGAGCCTTCTGCTTTTCTATCCTCATCCTCACACACACACACACTCACACACACACACACACACACACACACACACACACACACACACACACACACACACACACACACACACACACACACACACACACACACACACACACACACACACACACACACACACACACACACACACACACACACACACACACACACACACACACACACACACAGGCGAAGGAAGCAGGACGTTGAACACAAGTGAAATCTGGTGGTGGTGAAATCCTGCAAGAGTCAAATAGAGAGAAAGATCTGGGAGTTGATATCACACCGAACCTGTTCCCAGAGGCCCACATCAAAAGGATATCATCAGCGGCATATACTAGACTGGTCAATATAAGAACTGCCTTTAGAAACTTGTGTAAGGAGTCGTTCAGAACTTTGTATACCACTTATGTCAGACCAATCCTGGCATATGCAGCTCCAGCCTGGAGTCCATACCTAGTTAAACACAAAACAAAGTTAGAGAAGATACAGAGGTATGCCACCAAACTAGTGCCAGAACTGAAAGGTATGAGCTACGAGGAAAGGCAACGAGAGTTGAACCTCACGTCCCTGGAAGACAGAAGAGTAAGAGGAGACGTGATCACCACCTACAAAATTGTCAGGATAGACAAAGACAAAGTCTTAAGAACAGGTGGAACGCGAACAAGGGGACACAGGTGGAAACTTAGTACCCAAATGAGCCACAGGGACGTTAGAAAGAATTTTTTCAGTGTCAGAGTAGTTAACGGATGGAATGCATTAGACAGTGATGTGGTGGAAGCTAACTCCATACACAGTTTCAAATGTAGATATGACAGAGCCCAATAGGCTCAGGAACCTGTACACCTGTTGATTGACAGTTGAGAGGTGGACCAAAGCTCAACCCCCGCAAGCACAACTAGGTGAGTACACACCGATCCTTCCAGCCGAGAAGTAAACAGCCCTCTGGAGCTATAGTCTTAAGGGCCCGAGTTCGATTCCGGGGCCCGGAGCAAAAACATATAGACAAAACTTCTTTCACCTGATACACCTGTTCACCTAGCAGTAAATAACCCCCTGGAAGCTAGACCGCAGCATCAGTGCACTAGAACCCGGACAGTTAGAGAGGTGGGCTCCCTCTCTCCAACAGCAATCAGTGAGGAGAAGAGGTCTTGTTAGTTTATATCGTATTGACCAAGTCAACACTGCTCGCCCCTTACTCCCAAGTCAACACTGCTCGCCCCTTACTCCCAAGTCAACACTGCTCGCCCCTTACTCTAATTGTCTTCAACTTTTAATTCTCGGTATAAAGACAGCATTAACTGAAGCATTACACCGGTATATATATATATATATATATATATATATATATATATATATATATACTAAAACTCTGACTATCCTGTGGTCTCGGGTTCGATCCCGGGCGCCGGCGAGAAACAATGGGCAGAGTTTCTTTCACCCTATGCCCCTGTTACCTAGCAATAAAATAGGTACCTGGGTGTTAGTCAGCTGTGATGGGCTGCTTCCTGGGGGTGGAGGCCTGGTCGAGGACCGGGCCGCGGGGACACTAAAAGCCCCGAAATCCTCTCAAGATAACCTCAAGATCCTCACTTTTGAGGAGCCTGACGGCTGAGTGGACAGTGCTCGGTATTCGTAGTCCTGAGATTCCGGATTCGATCCTCCGTGGAGGTGGGAACAAATGGGCAGATTATTTCACCCTGATGGGCCTTTTCGCCTAGCAGTAAATAGGTACCTGGGAGTTAGACAGCTGCTACAGGCTGCTTCCTGGGAATATGTAATAAAAAGGAGGCCTGGTCGAGGACCGGGCCGTGGGGACGCTAAGCCCTGAAAACATCTCAAGATAACTCCATTTACCTCTCAGTGTTTCTTTCGCTGACCCTGGGGTAGGTGAGGTGGGTATGTGGTGACCTACCTTGACCCGAGGGGAAGATGGGGCAGGTTAGTCTTTCCCTTCCCTGGCCAAACGGGATGGGACTGGTTAGGCAGCGCTAGTAGTGGAAACGCGGACAAAACCAGCCAAAATGGCCAAAGGAAAATGTTCCCTTCGCAAGGCGGTGTGTAACGGGGCTGACACAAAGGCCTGACGTTGTTGGTAAACAACAACACGTGTGTTTATTGAAAATGTTTTGCTGTTGTTGTTTTACATCAATGATTTGTTTAAAAAAAAATATATATATTTTTCATATTGCAAACAAAAAACATAATATTTTTTGGGGGGAAAACAACATTGAAATAAATGTTTATTTACAATGGTGGAGGTGTTTGTGAAGGTGGTGAATGTGGTGGTGATGGAAGTGGGGGTGTTGGTGAAGGAGGTGGTAGTGTTGGTGATGGTGGTGCTGAAGGAGATGATGTAGGTGCTAGTGAAAGTGGCACAAGCGTTGGTGAACGTAGTAGAGGTGTTGGTGGTGGTGATGGAGGTGTTGAAGGTATGGTGGTGTTGGTGAAAGTGGTGGTGCTGGTGAGGGGGGTGAAGCTAGTGGTGTTGGTGAAGGTGGTAGTGATGGTGAGAGGGGGGGGGGTGGAAGAGAAGTCAACACTTCCGATCAATATCAACCCAGCCTCCCACCCTATACTTATCCATGAGAATCGTGGATAAGTATGGCTCTTGTGTTAGCTTGAGCACAATTTATGTAAGAACAGTTTTATCCTTTAAGAGAGGGGGGGATGGCAGCTTTCCCTAATCCATTATTTATTTATTTATTTATTTATTTATATACAAGAAAGTACATTGGGATTGTGAGGATACATAGCATAGTAGTTACATTCTTGTAAAGCCACTAGTACGCTCAGCGTTTCGGGCAGGTCCTTAATCTAAGAAACTTATAAGTAGGTAAATACTTGCATTTATTTATATTAGATATTTATTTATATTTATTATTATATATCATTATATTAGAGAATATAATGATAAAGTCCTTAACATGAAAAGAAAGATAACTCAAGACAAATGTCTTAAAAATAATTAAATACAATTTCATTCCAGTAAAAGTAATGATTTTTTATATAAAAATATTATTACTTTACATTTGAATAAACATAAGAATGCCCTAAAGGTGTACTAAACTAACAGTAGAAATATTAGAAGCAGAATAGAAACATTGAGTACTCTTCTCTGCATAGAAACAATAGATATTATTGCACTAACATAAACATGGATAATTCTAGAAAGCCGGAAACTACTGTCTGAATATAAAATAATGGGAATAGAAATATCTATCAGAAAAAAAAAAATTCAATGTAATGCCAAAGATTAACTCAAAACTGAGTTTCACACAGAAACTATTTGGATAGATTTAAATTTAAAAAAAAACGAGAGCCTAATAAAAGTTATATATAGAATGCCAAACTTCAACAGAATTGGAAAAAAAAACATATATGGGAATAAATATTTTGTATATCTATGTCAAATAGTGTTTCTGTTATGGGTGACTTTTATGATTTATAATTTTATGGATAACATTTTTATAATTTATAATTTTATGGGTGACTTTTTATAATTTATAATTTTATGGATAACATTTTTATAATTTATAATTTTATGGGTGACTTTTATAATTTATAATTTTATGGATAACATTTTTATAATTTATAATTTTATGGGTGACTTTTATAATTTATAATTTTATGGGTGACTTTTTATAATTTATAATTTTATGGATAACATTTTTATAATTTATAATTTTATGGGTGACTTTTATAATTTATAATTTTATGGGTGACTTTTATAATTTATAATTTTATGGATAACATTTTTATAATTTATAATTTTATGGGTGACTTTTTATAATTTATAATTTTATGGGTGACTTTTATAATTTATAATTTTATGGGTGACTTTTTTATAATTTATAATTTTATGGATAACTTTCTTAAAATTTATAATTTTATGGATAACTTTTTTATAATTTTATGGATAACTTTTATAATTTATAATTTTATGGATAACTTTTTTATAATTTTATGGATAACTTTTTTATAATTTATAATTTTATGGATAACTTTCTTAAAATTTATAATTTTATGGATAACTTTTTTATAATTTTATGGATAACTTTTTTATAATTTTATGGATAACTTTTATAATTTATAATTTTATGGATAACTTTTTTATAATTTTATGGGTGACTTATAATTTTATAAGTTTTTGTTATAATTAGTCTATGACTGTTTCCTCAAACAAGGTGTTACCGAGCCACAGGAGAATAGTATTTTAGACTCAATGTTACCTAACAGAAAGGCACAAATAACATGGAAATATTGAGTGCTCTGCAAACCCTGACGGCTGAGTGGACAGCGCTCGGGGTTCGTAGTCCTAAGGGTCAGGGGATTGATCACCGGCGGAAGGCAGAAACAAATGGGCAGAATTTCTTTCACCCTCGTGCACCTGTTCACCTAGCAGTAAATAGGTACCTGGGAGTTAGACAGCTGCTAGGGGGCTGCTTCATGGGGATGTGTGTATGAAAATTAGGATTAAGGACCTGCCTGAAACACTATGCTAGTGGCTGTACAAGAATGTTACAACTCCTTTATATATAAATAAATAAATAAATAAACACAGAATGTAATGGTCCCTATGATTACCTTGTTACAACTTGTAATAAAGGTGTAGCAATGTTGTAGTTTGGTCGTGCGTTTGGCGGGAAGACACCAAACTACAACGTTGTAGCAACGTCGTATGTTTCTCTGGAAGCCACCAAACTACAACGTTGTAGTTTGGCTGGAAGCCACCAAACTACAACGTTGTAGCAACATCGTAGGTTCGTCGTGTGTTTGGCAGAAGACCACCAGACTCACCATAACATGGAAAAGCTGTGAGGTACAAAAAATCCTGTCAGGGTCCCCCCTAGATTTGTAGGGATTCAGGGGATGATTGGGCGGAGGTGAACAAGGGAGGCGACCTACGGACGTGCCGGGATATACATTTTTAAATGTATTAGCTCGAAGAGAAATCACTTCAAATGGATAACAATAATACTGAAGAATTTTATAGGAAAAAACTATGTGCAAATGAATTGAGAATGCGGAAGTCTATCTAGAGAGAGAAATATAAAAAAAAATAATAAAAATCTAAAATAGATTATGAAGTATGTGTAGCAGAACAGAAAAGGCAAATCATAAACATTTTGTATATTGAGAAATATCAAATAAAGATTAGGGCGAAAACTGGGTCATTGAAAACTGTGACTAATCAACTCGCTTAAAAATGACAAAAAAATGGGCGGTACTTTAACCATAACTAAAGTATTCTTGTTGGTTGGTTCGTGAGCCATTATGCTTGCCTTAATAACTGTCCAGAGGGTGATAGGCCTTAATAATCCTCCAGTGGTTGATAGACCTTAATAATCCTCCAGTAGTTGATAGACCTTAGTAGTCCTCCAGTGGTTAATTAAGCCCAACATAAGCTTCATCAATCAATTTTCTCTATCACACGACGTGGCAATGGTCCAGCACGGACCGAAACGTCATCGTTTCTCCATCTTCTGATATGTGGTCATCATATCTTCAGCCACGTTATTGCTACTCATCTTCCACAGGAATACAGACAACACAAAATACTATATTTATATATATTTCGTTATATAGCTAATTAGTACGACAGTTTCTAGACGACGGGAAAGTTTAGGAGGTTATCTTGAGATGATTTCGGGGCTTTAGTGTCCCCGCGGCCCGGTCCTCGACCAGGCCTCCACCCCCCAAGAAGTAGCCCGTGACAGCTGACTAACACCCAAGTACCTATTTTACGCAACCCATCCTCCGAATTGACAGTACGATTTAATACTAAGTGTAATAAGTATACTTTCTTACTGTCATAAACAGTGCATAATTGCATTTATGGGGCTGTTACATTTACCCAACACCCTCCCCAGATTTAATTCTCCTCGTTTTCTGTTAAGACACTCAGAATTTTAGGATGAAGATTTCAACTTCAATGGACAATACACAAGTTTTAAATATCAGGAATTTCTTTTTCAGTTTTATTAAACAATATATATTTTATGCAAAATTTTAAAATATCCTGAGTTACTTTACAATTCATTGATATATTTTAGTTTTGTTTTATTAGTTTTATAAAACTGTAATATCAATATAGCTATAGGTTAAGTACTAATTGTAATTAAGAAGCAATAAAATTATTCTCTTC
>NC_091153.1:40247217-40307217 GCF_040958095.1 Procambarus clarkii
TTGCAGACTGACCCCTCACTCATCTGGTGCCTTCGGGAGGTAGAGATGTTTGAGATATATATATCTCGAACTATCTACTTCTTTTGTAAGGTCTGATGGCGTAGTGGGTTAAAGCATACTAGTTATGCCAGCTACTGGAAGGTAGTTGTGCTTTCTGGGTTCGAGTCCCACTGGTGGGTGTTGTCCAAAGATTGTATATATATATATATATATATATATATATATATATATATATATATATATATATATATATATATCAAAGTCTATATATACTGCAGTCTACACTAAGGAAACGAACATAGGAATGTGCCTAAATGCCAACAGCGACTGCCCAGACAGGTACAAGAGGAGTGTTGTTAACGCATATGTCGACCGTGCTCTCAGCCACAGCTCAGAATGGAAGCAAGTCGACGAAGAACTCTGCAGGGTAAGGCAGGTCCTAGTCAATAACGGCTTCTCCAATGGTTTCGTCGAAGACATCATAAGAAGGAAAGTGAAACGCCATGCAACCTCTGAAGAGACAACTAACACAACACCTATACCCCCTATTAGACTATTTTACAGGAACTTCTTTTCCACAGCTCATAAAACGGAGGAAAGGGTCCTGAAAGATATTGTTAATAGAAACGTTATCCCTACAGACAAAAATCAGAGGATACAACTGACGATTTACTATAAAACCAGAAAAAACGGCCAGCCTACTCATGAGAAACTCTCCAGACACAAAACAGAACGCTTTAAAAGAGACTAACATCGTCTATGCCTTTAAATGCCCTCTTGGGGACTGTAAGCTCCAAAAAACCCAGTATATAGGCAAGACAACAACATCTCTTTCTAGGCGTTTAACGATGCATAAGCAACAGGGCTCCATTAAGGAACATATAATCTCTTCCTACAACCAAACCATAGCCAGAGAAATCCTAGTAAACAACACAGAAATCATCGATAGATACAGCGATAGCAGGCGGCTTGACGTTTGCGAGGCACTACACATCAAGAAGTCAACACCAGCAATCAACAGCCAATTATTGCACAACTATATTCTACCCACCTCAAGACTCCGCTCCAATATAGAAGCATCAAGAAATATGGACCAATAGGCTTTCTACAATCACTTCTATTCAATACCCATTGTTTCGTGTTCTGTCTTGTGTTGATGAAATTAATATCCTATTAATACCACCTCTTGTTCTGTCTTGTGTTGATGAAATTAATACCCTATTAATGCCACCTCTTGTTCTGTCTTGTGTTAATGCCACCTCACCCCATCCACCTCACTCAAATGTAGATATAAAATCGGAGATGCGTAAGTTCTATTCAGTTGTGTATTTGTGAACTAAAGTCTTTGAAAATGTAATAAGTTTTAAGAAACGCGCTCGTGTCGCGTCAGACTAGAAATAAAAATGAATTTTGGAGAATTTATTTTTGATTTACCTCCAACAGTGAAAAGAAATGTACGAAAGATTGAGAAAATTCGTGTTAGAATTATTAATCTTACTCTTTCGGTCATATTAATAATATATATATATATTTATATATATATATATATATATATATATATATATATATATATATATATATATATATATATATATATATATATATATATATATATAATATATTCGTGTGTGTATTAACAGTATGTGTGTGTATTTACTATTTATTCAATTTGTATCTGCAGAATCGAGCTATTAGCTCTTGGACTCCGCCTTTCTAACCCATTTTTCCTCTATTATGTCTACTACATATTTTTCTCTCTAACACACACACACACACACATCCCCAGGAAGCAGCCCGTAGCAGCTGTCTAACTCCTAGGTACCAATTTACTGCTAGGTGAACAGGCACATCACATTGAAAGAAACTCTGCCCATTTGTTTCCGCCTCCGCCGGGGATCGAACCCGAAATCTTTCGACTATGAATACCGAGCGCTGTCCACTCAGCCGTCAGGCCCCTCCATGGTCTAAACACCAGAGTGTTAGTCGTCTTTTTATCCCTGATGTTGTAGTAAAGTATTCTGTCTCCCTGGTGCTGTAGTAATGATGTATTGTCTCCCTGGTGTTGTAGTAATGATGTATTCTGTCTCCCTGGTGCTGTAGTAATGATGTATTCTGTCTCCCTGGTGCTGTAGTAATGATGTATTCTGTCTCCCTGGTGCTGTAGTAATGATGTATTCTGTCTCCCTGGTGCTGTAGTAATGATGTATTCTGTCTCCCTGGTGCTGTAGTAATGATGTATTCTGTCTCCCTGGTGCTGTAGTAATGATGTATTCTGTCTCCCTGGTGCTGTAGTAATGATGTATTCTGTCTCCCTGGTGCTGTAGTAATGATGTATTCTGTCTCCCTGGTGCTGTAGTAATGATGTATTGTCTCCCTGGTGCTGTAGTAATGATGTATTGTCTCCCTGGTGCTGTAGTAATGATGTATTCTGTCTCCCTGGTGCTGTAGTACTGATGTATTCTGTCTCCCTGGTGCTGTAGTACTGATGTATTCTGTCTCCCTGGTGTTGTAGTAATGATGTATTGTCTCCCTGGTGCTGTAGTAATGATGTATTCTGTCTCCCTGGTGCTGTAGTAATGATGTATTCTGTCTCCCTGGTGTTGTAGTAATGATGTATTCTGTCTCCCTGGTGCTGTAGTAATGATGTATTCTGTCTCCCTGGTGCTGTAGTAATGATGTATTCTGTCTCCCTGGTGTTGTAGTAATGATGTATTCTGTCTCCCTGGTGCTGTAGTAATGATGTATTCTGTCTCCCTGGTGCTGTAGTAATGATGTATTCTGTCTCCCTGGTGCTGTAGTAATGATGTATTCTGTCTCCCTGGTGTTGTAGTAATGATGTATTCTGTCTCCCTGGTGTTGTAGTAATGATGTATTGTCTCCCTGGTGCTGTAGTAATGATGTATTGTCTCCCTGGTGTTGTAGTAATGATGTATTGTCTCCCTGGTGCTGTAGTAATGATGTATTGTCTCCCTGGTGTTGTAGTAATGATGTATTGTCTCCCTGGTGTTGTAGTAATGATGTATTGTCTCCCTGGTGTTGTAGTAATGATGTATTGTCTCCCTGGTGCTGTAGTAATGATGTATTGTCTCCCTGGTGTTGTAGTAATGATGTATTGTCTCCCTGGTGCTGTAGTAATGATGTATTGTCTCCCTGGTGTTGTAGTAATGATGTATTGTCTCCCTGATGCTGTAGTAATGATGTATTGTCTCCCTGATGCTGTAGTAATGATGTATTGTCTCCCTGATGCTGTAGTAATGATGTATTGTCTCCCTGGTGCTGTAGTAATGATGTATTGTCTCCCTGGTGCTGTAGTACTGATGTATTGTCTCCCTGGTGCTGTAGTACTGATGTATTCTGTCTCCCTGGTGCTGTAGTACTGATGTATTCTGTCTCCCTGGTGCTGTAGTACTGATGTATTCTGTCTCCCTGGTGCTGTAGTACTGATGTATTCTGTCTCCCTGGTGCTGTAGTACTGATGTATTCTGTCTCCCTGGTGCTGTAGTACTGATGTATTCTGTCTCCCTGGTGCTGTAGTAATGATGTATTGTCTTCCTGGTGCTGTAGTAATGATGTATTGTCTTCCTGGTGCTGTAGTACTGATGTATTCTGTCTCCCTGGTGCTGTAGTAATGATGTATTCTGTCTCCCTGGTGCTGTAGTACTGATGTATTCTGTCTCCCTGGTGCTGTAGTACTGATGTATTCTGTCTCCCTGGTGCTGTAGTACTGATGTATTCTGTCTCCCTGGTGCTGTAGTAATGATGTATTGTCTTCCTGGTGCTGTAGTAATGATGTATTGTCTCCCTGGTGCTGTAGTAATGATGTATTCTGTCTCCCTGGTGCTGTAGTACTGATGTATTGTATCCCTGATGCTGTAGTACTGATGTATTCTGTCTCCCTGATGCTGTAGTACTGATGTATTCTGTCTCCCTGGTGCTGTAGTAATGATGTATTGTCTCCCTGGTGCTGTAGTAATGATGTATTGTATCCCTGATGCTGTAGTACTGATGTATTCTGTCTCCCTGGTGTTGTAGTAATGATGTATTGTCTCCCTGGTGCTGTAGTAATGATGTATTGTCTCCCTGGTGCTGTAGTAATGATGTATTCTGTCTCCCTGGTGCTGTAGTACTGATGTATTGTATCCCTGATGCTGTAGTACTGATGTATTCTGTCTCCCTGATGCTGTAGTACTGATGTATTCTGTCTCCCTGGTGCTGTAGTAATGATGTATTGTCTCCCTGGTGCTGTAGTAATGATGTATTGTATCCCTGATGCTGTAGTACTGATGTATTCTGTCTCCCTGATGCTGTAGTAAAGTATTCTGTCTCAATGGTGTTGTAGTAATGATGTATTGTCTCCCTGGTGCTGTAGTACTGATGTATTCTGTCTCCCTGGTGCTGTAGTACTGATGTATTCTGTCTCCCTGGTGCTGTAGTACTGATGTATTCTGTCTCCCTGGTGCTGTAGTACTGATGTATTCTGTCTCCCTGGTGCTGTAGTACTGATGTATTCTGTCTCCCTGGTGCTGTAGTACTGATGTATTCTGTCTCCCTGGTGCTGTAGTACTGATGTATTCTGTCTCCCTGGTGCTGTAGTAATGATGTATTGTCTCCCTGATGCTGTAGTAATGATGTATTGTCTCCCTGGTGCTGTAGTACTGATGTATTCTGTCTCCCTGGTGCTGTAGTAATGATGTATTGTCTTCCTGGTGCTGTAGTACTGATGTATTCTGTCTCCCTGGTGCTGTAGTACTGATGTATTCTGTCTCCCTGGTGCTGTAGTACTGATGTATTCTGTCTCCCTGGTGTTGTAGTAATGATGTATTGTCTCCCTGGTGCTGTAGTAATGATGTATTGTCTCCCTGGTGCTGTAGTAATGATGTATTCTGTCTCCCTGGTGCTGTAGTAATGATGTATTCTGTCTCCCTGGTGCTGTAGTAATGATGTATTCTGTCTCCCTGGTGCTGTAGTAATGATGTATTGTCTCCCTGGTGCTGTAGTAATGATGTATTGTCTCCCTGGTGCTGTAGTAATGATGTATTCTGTCTCCCTGGTGCTGTAGTACTGATGTATTCTGTCTCCCTGGTGCTGTAGTAATGATGTATTGTCTCCCTGGTGCTGTAGTAATGATGTATTGTCTCCCTGGTGCTGTAGTAATGATGTATTGTCTCCCTGGTGCTGTATTAATGATGTATTCTGTATTTTCAAGTTATTTAATGAACTTGAAAGTTATTATTATGTATCACAATTAACTTGTGTCTCAGAGTGTTCAATAATTGTCAACCTGAACAAAATGGTTCATGAACAATGATACATGATATATCTTCGTTTTGAACACGTTTGGTTGTTCACCTGTTGCCTTATTACTAACTTTTCCGTGTGTTCCTTCAGGTGAGTGTACGGTAGCAGCGCTGCATATGCCAGCTTTGGTCTGGTGAACGTTACAAGTAAGCTTTTCCATCATTTTTCTGTTCATATTATTAAATAGCAGCTAAGAGTGTCTTATAGTTCCCTGAGAACCCTTTGGTAATCCCTTGTACTTGACCTCCCTCGGCCAGTAATCCCTCGTCCAACACCTCTCTCGGCCAGTAATCCCTCGTCCCAGACCTCCCTCGGCCAGTAATCCCTCGTACTAGACCTCCCTCGGCCAGTAATCCCTCGTCCAACACCTCTCTCGGCCAGTAATCCCTCGTCCCAGACCTCCCTCGGCCAGTAATCCCTCGTACTAGACCTCCCTCGGCCAGTAATCCCTCGTCCAACACCTCTCTCGGCCAGTAATCCCTCGTCCCAGACCTCCCTCGCCAAGTAATCCCTCGTTCTAGACCTTCCTCGGCCAGTAATCCCTCGTCCCAGACCTCCCTCGGCCAGTAATCCCTCGTTCTAGACCTCCCTCGGCCAGTAATCCCTTGTAACACGGGTTCGGTTCCTCTCTCTTTACTTCCTTCTTTCTACTCCCTCTACCCGTATTCTTACTTATTATTTCTAAACCAAGGGACCCCAAAACTTTTAACAAAGCCAACTCCACGCCACGTGGTCCTAAGACGATTGACCGACTTAGGATTCTACACCCAGTATGACGTGACCTAAGCTCTGCACAAAACCCTAGAGTCACCTCTGCTGCCACCACCAGACCAGTAATACAAGAGCAATGATCGAGGTCTGGATCGATCACGCTAATTAATCAACCTAGGGGCTTGATCCCCACTATAAACGATGACCTTGAGTGTGGAATAAATTACACGGTAATGATAATTCCGATTCGATGTTAGAATCGGCGCACAATGCAACTCTGCCTCGTGTGGACCACGTGACCAGGACAAGTATACACATAAAACACATGGAAACAATAAAATGCAAATTAATAACAAATTTAATTTATTAAAAGAAAACTAAAACAAAATCTAAATATGTTCACTCCCTATTACTTTAACACTCCCTACTTGACCTGAGTGGCAAATGAGACTATTTCTATACTTAACAATAGCAACTATACCTTGGGCGACCACAGCTCTAGGTGTTGGGGCTGTTCTTGGGGAGAGGTAAGATGTTGACCTCTTATCCCAGCTGCTTCCGTGACCACACTGATTTCTTCCTTGTCTGGTCTCCCCCAGACAGAACATTGTATCCTTCCGCCTAGTCAAAGTTCTACCAAGTTACTAGCAAGGTTTAAGTTATAACAATTAACCTCTGTTGTACTTAATTAATCCAGACTGGTTGAATTATTTTACTGAATTAAATTACAAACATCTAACGGCAGAGCTGTTCCCGATCACAAAAATGGTTATTAAAACTTTGAGAAATATTAGACATGTCAACCCTGCTGACCTATGACCGCCGGTCACTCCGCTTTAGAAGTTAGATCTGATTCGTGACGTCACTGATGGTGACTTAAACTCAATAATTAGAATACTCTTGATATTGTATCCAGTACTATTATACAATACAATTTTAATGCAAAATGAATAAAGGCTAATTTTCTCTAAATTACTGAATACTATAGGATGATTCATTTTACGCAGCTATGAACAAAGCGTTGGTTATTTCCACCGCGAATTCCCCTGGGGGTCAGGTCACCATGCGGCTCAGCTTCCCATTCTCTTTTGTCGATAAACCACTCTGGATAATTCTTACAACAGCCTAGTTTGTTACACCCTCGTCCTAGACCTCCCTCGGCCAGTAATCCCTCGTCCAAGACCTCCCCCGTCCAGTAATCCCTCGGCCGAGGCCTCCCCCGGCAAGTAATCCCTCGGCCGAGGCCTCCCCCGGCCAGTAACACCTCGGCCGAGACCTCCCCCGGCCAGTAACACCTCGGCCGAGACCTCCCCCGGCCAGTAATCCCTCGGCCGAGGCCTCCCCCGGCCAGTAACACCTCGGCCGAGACCTCCCCCGGCCAGGAAGATCAGCAATAATCAGGAGCCGGCAGGTGGCCGCTCCCTAAACGACGCTGGTGGGCTATTTTGGCGGGAAAGCCGAGCATTACTAAACTTTTATAATAACTTTTTAGGAGAATATATCGCCGTGTGCTGTTATTTGGCGGCTTAGAGGGAGGGAGGGAGGCAGGGAGGCAGGGAGGGAGGCAGGGACGGAGGGAGGCAGGGAGGGAGGGAGGCAGGGAGGGAGGGAAGCAGGGAGGCAGGGAGGAAGAGAGGGAGGGAGGGAGGGAGGGAGGGAGGCAGGGAGGGAGGGAGGAAGGGAGGCAGGGAGGGAGAGAGGGAGGGAGGGAGGGAGGGAGGCAGGGAGGCAAGGAGGGAGAGAGGGAGGGAGGGAGGGAGGGAGGGAGGGAGGGAGGGAGGGAGGGAGGGAGGGAGGGAGGGAGGGAGGGAGGGAGGGAGGGAGGCAGGGAGGCAGGGAGGCAGAGAGGGAGGGAGGGAGGGAGGGAGGGAGGCAGGGAGGGAGGGAGGGAGGCAGGGAGGCAGGGAGGCAGGGAGGGAGGGAGGGAGGGAGGGAGGGAGGCAGGGAGGCAGGGAGGCAGGGAGAGAGGCAGGGAGGGAGGCAGGGAGGGAGGGAGGGAAGGAGGGAGGGAGGCAGGGAGGCAGGGAGGGAGGCAGGGAGGCAGGGAGGGAGGGAGGCAGGGAGGGAGGGAGGGAGGCAGGGAGGCAGGGAGGGAGGCAGGGAGGGAGGGAGGGAGGCAGGCAGGGAGGGAAGGAGGGAGGGAGGCAGGGAGGCAGGGAGGGAGGCAGGGAGGCAGGGAGGAAGGGAGGGAGGGAGGGAGGGAGGGAGGGAGGGAGGGAGGGAAGGAGGGAGGGAGGGAGGGAAGGAGGGAGGGAGGCAGGGAGGGAGGCAGGGAGGCAGGGAAGGAGGGAGGGAGGCAGGGAGGCAGGGAGGGAGGCAGGGAGGCAGGGAGGGAGGCAGGGAGGGAGGGAGGGAGGGAGGCAGGGAGGCAGGGAGGGAGGGAGGGAGGCAGGGAGGGAGGGAGGGAGGCAGGGAGGGAGGGAGGGAGGCAGGGAGGGAGGCAGGGAGGCAGGGAGGGAGGGAGGCAGGGAGGGAGGGAGGGAAGGAGGGAGGGAGGCAGGGAGGCAGGGAGGGAGGCATTGAGGCAGGGAGGGAGGGAGGGAGGCAGGGAGGGAGGCAGGGAGGGAGGGAGGGGCTATTTTGGTGGCTGGGGGAAGGGGGGAGGGGGGGGTAAGTTGGGGGGACTGGGTAAGGGAAGGGGAGGAAGGGAACCCATTCCCCAGGGGTTTAAGAGGGTGTGGGGGTCTCTGGGGTGAGAGGGGGAGGGTGTTGGAGGGAGTTTGACCCATGTGAGGAGACCATGTGAGGAGACCCATGTGAGGCGACCCATGTGAGGAGTCCCATGTGAGGAGGCCCATATGTGGAGGCCTATGTGAGGAGACCCATGTGAGGAGACCATGTGAGGAGACCCATGTGAGGCGACCCATGTGAGGAGACCCATGTGAGGAGGCCCATGTGTAGAGGCCTATGTGAGGAGACCCATGTGAGGAGGCCCATGTGTGGAGGCCTATGTGTGGAGACCCATGTAAGGAGACCATGTGAGGAGACCCATGTGAGGAGGCCTATGTGTGGAGGCCTATGTGAGGAGGCCCATGTGAGGGGACCCATGTGAGGAGACCCATGTGAGGAGACCCATGTGAGGAGACCCAAGTGAGGAGACCCATGTGAGGAGACCCAAGTGAGGAGACCCAAGTGAGGAGACCCAAGTGAGGAGACCCATGTGAGGAGACCCAAGTGAGGAGACCCAAGTGAGGACACCCCATGTAGGGTGACCCATGTGAGGAGACCCATGTGAGGAGACCCATGTGAGGAGACCCATGTGAGGAGACCCATGTGAGGAGACCCATGTGAGGTGACCTATGTGAGGAGACCCATGTGAGGTGACCTATGTGAAGAGGCCCATGTGAGGTGACCCATGTGAGGAGACCCATGTGAAGAGACCCATGTGAGGTGACCCATGTGAGGAAACCAATTTGAAGAGACCCATGTGAGGAGACCCATGTGAAGAGACCCATGTGAACAGACCCATATGAACAGACCCATGTGACAAGAAAAAGGTTTAATGAGGAATTAAACTTTCTTCCCCACGTGAGAATTATCTGCCTCTGGCTCCAGTCCATCAGGTAGCAGGCAGAAGTAATTTCCTTCACTGTCAGACCTCGTTATCTTGACCCACTGGGGTCCCCTTATTCCCTATTCCCTACTCGAATTTCCCCATGCACACTCCCCTTTAACTCAACTAAGATCCCCTATCACTGTTTTGGATCACTAAATTTATATAACATCAAAAGGACTTTTGCCTTTATATCGGGGTCGAGTTCCTTTTTGGCGCCAAATTATTTTTTCCCGCGCTTTTGCCTGACAGATGTACGATGGTTCTAATTTGTCCGAGACGTGTCCACCTTCGATGGATTAGTTAATTCACTCCAGGATTTTAACACCTGGTATCTCATTTAACTTTTCCAGTAAGATTAGTTATCTAGGATCTGATCCCAGTTATCTAGGATCAGTTATCTAGTTATCTAGGACTGTTTAATTTTTTATGTCGCCTGGTTATTAAATCCATGGGTGGTAGTGGACCCCATACCCATCCCGTGGGTGGTAGTCTACCCCATACCCATCCTGTGGGTGGTAGTGGGGTCCATACCCATCCTGTGGGCGGTAGTGGACCCCATACCCATCCTGTGGGTAGTAGTGGGGTCCATACCCATCCTGCGAGTGGTAGTGGACCCCATACCCATCCTGTGGGTAGTGGTGGGGTCCATACCCATCCTGTGAGTGGTAGTGGACCCCATACCCATCCTGTGGGCAGTAGTGGGGTCCATACCCATCCTGTGAGTGGTAGGGGACCCCATGCCCATCCTGTGTGTGATAGTGGACCCCATACCCATCCTGTGTGTGGTAGTGGGGTCCATACCCATCCTGTGAGTGGTAGTGGACCCCATACCCATCCTGTGGGTGGTAGTGGACCCCATACCCATCCTGTGGGTGGTAGTGGAACCCATACCCATCCTGTGGGTGGTAGTGGGGTCCATACCCATCCTGTGGGTGGTAGTGGAGCCCAAACCCATTCTGTGGGTGGTAGTGGACCCCATACCCATCCTGTGGGTGGTAATGGACCCCATACCCATCCTGTGGGTGGTAGTGGGGTCCATACCCATCCTGTGAGTGGTAGTGCACCCCATACCCATCCTGTGGGTGGTAGTGGACCCCATACCTATCCTGTGAGTGGTAGTGGTCCCCATACCCATCCTGTGGGTGGTAGTGGACCCCATACCCATCCTGTGGGTGGTAGTGGACCCCATACCCATCCTGTGGGTAGTAGTGGGGTCCATACCCATCCTTTGAGTGGTAGTGGACCCCATACCCATCCTGTGTGTGGTAGTGGACCCCATACCCATCCTGTGTGTGGTAGTGGACCCCATACCCATCCTGTGGGTGGTAGTGGACCCCATACCCATCCTGTTAGTGGTAGTGGACCCCATACCCATCCTGTGGGTGGTAGTGGACCCCATACCCATCCTGTGGGTGGTAGTGGACCCAATACCCATCCTGTGAGTGGTAGTGGACCCCATACCCATCCTGTGGGTGGTAGCGGACCCCATACCCATCCTGTGGGTGGTAGTGAACCCCATACCCATCCTGTGGGTGGTAGTGGGGTCCATACCCATCCTGTGGGTGGTAGTGGAGCCCATACCCATTCTGTGGGTGGTAGTGGACTCCATACCCATCCTGTGGGTGTTAGTAGACCCCATACCCATCCTGTGAGTGGTAGTGGACCCCATACCCATCCTGTGGGTGGTAGTGGACCCCATACCCATCCTGTGGGGGGTAGTGGACCCCATACCCATCCTGTGGGTGGTAGTGGGGTCCATACCCATCCTGTGGGTGGTAGTGGAGCCCATACCCATTCTGTGGGTGGTAGTGGACCCCATACACATCCTGTGAGTGGTAGTGGACCCCATACCCATCCTGTGGGTGGTAGTGGACCCCATACCCTTCCTGTGGGTGGTAGTGGACCCCATACCCATCCTGTGAGTGGTAGTGGACCCCATACCCATCCTGTGGGTGGTAGTGGACCCCATACCCATCCTGTGGGTGGTAGTGGACCCCATACCCATCCTGTGGGTGGTAGCGGACCCCATATCCATCCTGTGGGTGGTAGTGGACCCCATACCCATTCTGTGGGTGGTAGTGGGGTCCATACCTAACCTGTTGGAGGTGGTGGACCCCATACCCATCCTGTGGGTGGTAGTGGAGCCCATACCCATCCTGTGGGCGGTAGTGGACCCCATACCCATCCTGTGGGTGGTAGCGGGGTCCATACCCATCCTGTGAGTGGTCGTGGACCCCATACCCATCCTGCGGGTGGTAGTGGACCCCATACCCATCCTGTGGGTGGTAGTGGGGTCCATACCCATCCTGTGGGTGGTAGTGGACCCCATACCCATCCTGTGGGTGGTAGTGGGGTCCATACTCATCCTGTGGGCGGTAGTGGACCCTATACCCATCCTGTGAGTGGTAGTGGACCCCATACCCATCCTGTGGGTGGTAGTGGACCCCATACCCATCCTGTGGGCGGTAGTGGAGCCCATACCCATCCTGTGTGTGGTAGTGGACCCCATACCCATCCTGTGGGTTATAGTGGACCCCGTACCCATCCTTTGGGTGTTAGTGGACCCCATACCCATCCTGTGGGTGGTGGTGGGGTCCATACCCATCCTGTGGGTGGTAGTGGACCCCATACCCATCCTGTGGGTGATAGTGGACCCCATACCCATCCTGTGGGTGGTAGTGGACCCCATACCCATCCTGTGGGTGGTAGTGGACCCCATACCCATCCTGTGGGTGGTAGTGGACCCCATACCCATCCTGTGGTTGGTAGTGGACCCCATACCCATCCTGTGGGTGATAGTGGACCCCATACCCATCCTGTGGGCGGTAGTGGGGTCCATACCCATCCTGTGGGTGGTAGTGGGGTCCATACCCATCCTGTGGGTCGTAGTGGGGTCCATACCCATCCTGAGGGTGGTAGTGGGGTCCATACCCATCTTGTGGGTGGTAGTGGACCCCATACCCATCCTGTGGGTGGTAGTGGACCCATACCCATCTTGTGGGCGGTACTGGACCCCATACCCATTTTGTGAGTGGTAGTGGACCCCACACCCATCCTGTGGGTGATAGTGAACCCCATACCCATCCTGTGGGTGGTAGTGGGGTCCATACCCATCCTGTGGGTGGTAGTGGACCCCATACCCATCCTGTGGGTGGTAGTGGACCCATACCCATCCTGTGGGCGGTACTGGACCCCATACCCATTTTGTGAGTGGTAGTGGACCCCATACCCATCCTGTGGGTGATAGTGAACCCCATACCCATCCTGTGAGTGGTAGTGGACCCCATACCCATCCTGTGAGTGGTAGTGGACCCCATACCCATCCTGTGAGTGGTAGTGGACCCCATACCCATCCTGTGAGTGGTAGTGGATCCCATACCCATCCTGTGAGTGGTAGTGGACCCCATACCCATCCTGTGGGTGGTAGTGGACCCCATACCCATCCTGTGGGTGGTAGTGGACCCCATACCCATCCTGTGAGTGGTAGTGGACCCCATACCCATCCTGTGGGTGGTAGTGGACCCCATACCCATCTTATGAGTGATGTATTCTATAACCATCCTTGCCTGGATGGGCACGGGGGGCCAGACTCGACTTGTGATAACTTGATCCAACAGACTGTTGCTTGTAGCGGCCCGCAGGCCGACATGTCCCCCTACAACCAGGGTGCCAGATGCCTCTCAACCTGGCACTGTGGTGATGCAACCAACCCTATTGGCCAAGAGCCAGATTCGCGAATCAGTTACACAAGTACTTACGATTCGTAAGTGCTTGCGTAACTGCTTCGTGAATCTGGCTCACAGGTTAGTAAGTGCTTGCGTAACTGCTTCGTGAATCTAGCCTCAGGTTCGTAAGTGCTTGCGTAACAGCTTCGTGAATCTGGCCCCGGGTTCATAAGTGCTTGCGGAACTGTTTCGTGAATCTGACCCCATTATCGTAATTGCTTGCGTAACTGCTTCGTGAATCTGGCCCCAGGTTCGTAAGTGCTTGTGTAACTGCTTCTTGAATCTGGCCCCAAATTTGTAAGTGCTTGCGTAACTGCTTCGTGAATCTGGCCCCGGGTTCATAAGCGCTTGCGTAACTGCTTCGTGAATCTGGCCCCAGGTTCGTAAGTGTTTGCGTAAATGCTTCGTGAATCTGACCCCCAGGTTCATAAGTGCTTGCGGAACTGCTTCGTGAATCTGGCCCCAGGTTCGTAAGTGCTTGCGTAACTGCTTCGTGAATCTGGTCCCAGGTTCGAAAGTGCTTGCGTAACTGCTTCGTGAATCTGACCCCCAGGTTCGTAAGTGCTTGCGTAACTGCTTCGTGAATCTGGTCCCAGGTTCGTAGGTGCTTGCGTAAATGCTTCGTGAATCTGGCCCCAGGTTCGTAAGTGCTTGCGTAACTGCTTCGTGAATCTGGCCCCAGGTTCGTAAGTGCTTGCGTAACTGCTTCGTTAGTCTGGCCCCAGGTTCTTAAGTGCTTGCGTAACTGCTTCGTGAGTCTGGCCCCAGGTTCGTAAGTGCTTGCGTAACTGCTTCGTGAATCTGGCCCCAGGTTCGTAAGTGCTGACGTAACTGCTTCGTGAATCTGGCCCCCCAGGTTCGTAAGTGCTTGCGTAACAGCTTCGTGAATATGGCCCCAGGTTCGTAAGTGCTTGCGTAACTGCTTCGTGAATCTAGCCCCAAGTTCGTAAGTGCTTGCGTAACTGCTTCGTGAATCTGGCCCCAGGCTCGTAAGTGCTTGTATAACTGCCTCGTGAATCTAGCCCCAGGTTCGTAAGTGCTTGCATAAGTGCTTCGTGAATCTGGCCCCAGGTTCGTAAGTGCTTGAGTAACTCTGGCCCAAGGTTCGTAAGTGCTTGCGTAACTGCTTCGTGAATCGGGGGCCAGATTTGTAAGTCCTTGTGTAACTGCTTCGTGAATCTGGCCCCAGGTTCGTAAGTGCTTGCGTAACTGATTCGTGAATCTGGCCCCAGGTTCGTAAGTGCTTGCGTAATTGCTTCGTGAATCTGGCTCCAGGTTCGTAAGTGCTTGCGTAACTGCTTCGTGAATTTGGCCCCCCAGGTTCGTAAGTACTTCCGTAACTGCTTCGTGAATCCGGCCCCCAGGTTCGTAAGTGCTTGCGTAACTGCTTCGTGAATCTGACCCCCAGGTTCGTAAGTGCTTGCTTAACTGCTTCGTGAATCTGGCCCCAGGTTCGTAAGTGCTTGCGTAACTGCTTCGTGAATCTGACCCCCAGGTTCGTAAGTGCTTGCTTAACTGCTTCGTGAATCTGGCCCCAGGTTCGTAAGTGCTTGCGTAACTGCTTCGTGAATCTGACCCCCAGGTTCGTAAGTGCTTACGTAACTGCTTCGTGAATCCGGCCCCAGGTTCGTAAGTGCCTGCGTAACTGCTTCGTGAATCTGGCCCCCCAGGTTCGTAAGTGCTTGCGTAACAGCTTCGTGAATATGGCCCCAGGTTCGTAGGTGCTTGCGTAACTGCTTCGTGAATCTAGCCCCAAGTTCGTAAGTGCTTGCCTAACTGCTTCGTGAATCTGGCCCCAAGCTCGTAAGTGCTTGTATAACTGCCTCGTGAATCTAGCCCCAGGTTCGTAAGTGCTTGCATAAGTGCTTCGTGAATCTGGCCCCAGGTTCGTAAGTGCTTGAGTAACTCTGGCCCAAGGTTCGTAAGTGCTTGCGTAACTGCTTCGTGAATTGGGGGCCAGGTTTGTAAGTGCTTGTGTAACTGCTTCATGAATCTGGCCCCCCAGGTTCGTAAGTGCTTGCGTAACAGCTTCGTGAATATGGCCCTAGGTTCGTAAGTGCTTGCGTAACTGCTTCGTGAATCTGGCCCCAGGTTCGTAAGTGCTTGCGTAACTGATTCGTGAATCTGGCCCCAGGTTCGTAAGTGCTTGCGTAATTGCTTCGTGAATCTGGCTCCAGGTTCGTAAGTGCTTGCGTAACTGCTTCGTGAATCTGGCCCCCCAGGTTCGTAAGTACTTGCGTAACTGCTTCGTGAATCCGGCCCCCAGGTTCGTAAGTGCTTGCATAACTGCTTCGTGAATCTGACCCCCAGGTTCGTAAGTGCTTGCGTAACTGCTTCTTGAATCTGACCCCCAGGTTCGTAAGTGCTTGCTTAACTGCTTCGTGAGTCTGGCCCCAGGTTCGTAAGTGCTTGCGTAACTGCTTCGTGAATCTGACCCTAAGATTCGTAAGTGCTTGCTTAACTGCTTCGTGAATCTGGCCCCAGGTTCGTAAGTGCTTGCGTAACTGCTTCGTGAATCTGACCCCCAGGTTCGTAAGTGCTTGCCTAACTGCTTCGTGAATCCGGCCCCAGGTTCGTAAGTGCTTGCGTAACTGCTTCGTGAATCTGGCCCCCCAGGTTCGTAAGTGCTTGCGTAACTGCTTCGTGAATCTGGCCCAGGTTCGTAAGTGCTTGTGTAACTGCTTCGTGAATCTGACCCCCAGGTTCGTAAGTGCTTGCTTAACTGCTTCGTGAATCTGGCCCCAGGTTCGTAAGTGCTTGTGTAACTGCTTCGTGAATCTGACCCTCAGGTTCGTAAGTGCTTGCTTAACTGCTTCGTGAATCTGGCCCCAGGTTCGTAAGTGCTTGTGTAACTGCTTCGTGAATCTGACCCTCAGGTTCGTAAGTGCTTGCTTAACTGCTTCGTGAATCTGGCCCCAGGTTCGTAAGTGCTTGCGTAACTGCTTCGTGAATCTGACCCCCAGGTTCGTAAGTGCTTGATTAACTGCTTCGTGAATCTGGCCCCAGGTTCGTAAGTGCTTGCGTAACTGCTTCGTGAATCTGACCTCCAGGTTCGTAAGTGCTTGCCTAACTGCTTCGTGAATCTGACCCCAGGTTCGTAAGTGCTTGCGTAACTGCTTCGTGAATCTGGCCCCAGGGTCGTAAGTGCTGGCGTAACTGCTTCGTGAATCTGGCCCCAGGTTTGTAAGTGCTTGCGTAACTGCTTCGTGAATCTGGCCCGAGGTTCGTAAGTGCTTGCGTAACTGCTTCGTGAATCCGGCCCCCAGGTTCGTAAGTGCTTGCGTAACTGCTTCGTGAATCTTACCCCAGGTTCGTAAGTGCTTGCGTAACTGCTTCGTGAATCTGGTCCCAGGTTCGTAAGTGCTTGCTTAACTGCTTCGTGAATCTGGCCCCATGTTCGTAAGTGCTTGCGTAACTGCTTCGTGATTCTGGCCCCAGGTTCGTAAGTGCTTGCGTAACAGCTTCGTGAATCTGGCCCCAGGTTCATAAGTGCTTGCGTAACTGCTTCGTGAATCTGGTCCCAGGTTCGTAAGTTCTTGCGTAACTGCTTCATGAATCTGGTCCCAGGTTCGTAAGTGCTTGCGTAACTGCTTCGTGATTCTGGCCCCAGGTTCGTAAGTACTTGCGTAACAGCTTCGTGAATCTGGCCCCAGGTTCATAAGTGCTTGCGTAACTGCTTCGTGAATCTGGTCCCAGGTTCGTAAGTGCTTGCGTAACTGCTTCGTGAATCTGGTCCCAGGTTCGTAAGTGCTTGCGTAACTGCTTCGTGAATCTGGCCAGTATTACTGAAGGCAATTTAATGGTGGTCACTCGAACGATAGTGCCTAAAATGTACCTCTTTCCACGTTTCCTCGAACCGTATAACTGCCTTTTCCTCCGTCTAATCGTATAGCACAGGCGTCTACCTCATCACCTCGGACCAGCGGACCCGAGTTCAATCCCCCGAGGCGGGGGAGAAATGGGTTGGCATTGTATATCTGGCACTGAAATAGGCCACTGTGTAGTTAGCAGAGTGATTGTGGGTTGTTTAGCACTCTGCAAGCCCCATTACCACAGTGCCATTAGCCCCATTACCACAGTGCCATTAGCCCCATTACCACAGTGCCATTAGCCCCATTACCACAGTGTCATTAGCCCCATTACCACAGTGCCATTAGCCCCATTACCACAGTGCCATTAGCCCCATTACCACAGTGCCATTAGCCCCATTACCACAGTGCCATTAGCCCCATTACCACAGTGCCATTAGCCCCATTACCACAGTGCCATTAGCCCCATTACCATAGTGTCAATTAGCTCCATTACCATAGTGCCATTAGCCCCATTACCACAGTGCCATTAGCCCATTACCACAGTGTCACCAACCCATTACCAACCCATTAATGTGTCTCATGGCCCCATTAACAACAGCGTCTGAGAGACACTGATCTTAATGACACGTTAAATGAGCAATATCAAGGTTAGGTTAGGTTAGGTTAGGTTAGGTTAGGTTAGGTTATATCAAGAGCAGGTTAGGTTAGGTTATATCAAGAGCAGGTTAGGTTAGGTTATATCAAGAGCAGGTTAGGTTAGGTTATATCAAGAGCAGGTTAGGTTAGGTTATATCAAGAGCAGGTTAGGTTAGGTTATATCAAGAGCAGGTTAGGTTAGGTTATATCAAGAGCAGGTTAGGTTAGGTTATATCAAGAGCAGGTTAGGTTAGGTTATATCAAGAGCAGGTTAGGTTAGGTTATATCAAGAGCAGGTTAGGTTAGGTTATATCAAGAGCAGGTTAGGTTAGGTTATATCAAGAGCAGGTTAGGTTAGATTATATCAAGTTAGAGCAATATCAAGGTGCAGGACTCCACACCTGAGACGCGTGTAGCAAGGTGTTCGTGCAATTATCTTGCAATATGTCAGCATCTTCTTATGAGGCTTTTGTTTACTTCTATTTATTCACTTTATTATTTATTTATGTATGTTTATTTATTAATTTATTTATTTTTATGGATGTGTCAGATGGTTCTGGCACTTGTGGGGATGTGTCAGATGGTTCTGATACTTGTGGGGATGTGCCAGATGGTTCTGACACTTGTGGGGATGTGCCAGATGGTTCTGACACTTGTGGGGATGTGTCAGATGGTTCTGACACTTGTGGGGATGTGCCAGATGGTTCTGACACTTGTGGGGGATGTGTCAGGTGGTTCTGACACTTGTGGGGATGTGTCAGATGGTTCTGACACTTGTGGTAATGTGTCAGATGGTTCTGGCACTTGTGGGGATGTGTCAGATGGTTCTGACACTTGTGGGGATGTGTCAGATGGTTCTGGCACTTGTGGGGATGTGCCAGATGGTTCTGACACTTGTGGGGATGTGTCAGATGGTTCTGATACTTGTGGGGATGTGCCAGATGGTTCTGACACTTGTGAGGATGTGTCAGATGGTTCTGGCACTTGTGGGGATGTGTCAGATGGTTCTGACACTTGTGGGGATGTGTCAGATGGTTCTGGCACTTGTGGGGATGTGTCAGATGGTTCTGACACTTGTGGGGATGTGTCGGATGGTTCTGACACTTGTGGGGATGTGTCAGATGGTTCTGACACTAGTGGGGATGTGCCAGATGGTTCTGACACTTGTGTGGATGTGCCAGATGGTTCTGACACTTGTGGGGATGTGTCAGATGATTCTGACACTAGTGGGGATGTGCCAGATGGTTCTGACACTAGTGGGGATGTGCCAGATGGTTTTGACACTTGTGGGGATGTGCCAGATGGTTCTGACACTTGTGGGGATGTGTCGGATGGTTCTGACACTTGTGGGGATGTGTCAGATGGTTCTGGCACTTGTGGGGATGTGCCAGATGGTTCTGACACTTGTGGGGATGTGTCAGATGGTTCTGATACTTGTGGGGATGTGCCAGATGGTTCTGACACTTGTGGGGATGTGTCAGATGGTTCTGGCACTTGTGTGGATGTATCAGATGGTTCTGACACTTGTGGGGATGTGCCAGATGGTTCTTACACTTGTGGGGATGTGTCAGATGGTTCTGACACTTGTGGGGATGTGTCAGATGGTTCTGACACTTGTGGGGATGTGCCAGATGGTTCTGATACTTGTGGGGATGTGCCAGATGGTTCTGACACTTGTGGGGATGTGTCAGATGGTTCTGACACTTGTGGGGATGTGTCAGATGGTTCTGATACTTGTGGGGATGTGCCAGATGGTTCTGGCACTTATGGGGATGTGTCAGATGGTTCTGATACTTGTGGGGATGTGCCAGCTTGGTTCTGGCACTTGTGGGGATGTGTCAGATGGTTCTGATACTTGTGGGGATGTGCCAGATGGTTCTGACACTTGTGGGGATGTGTCAGATGGTTCTGACACTTGTGGGGATGTGTCAGATGGTTCTGACACTTGTGGGGATGTGTCAGATGGTTCTGACACTTGTGGGGATGTGTCAGATGGTTCTGATACTTGTGGGGATGTGCCAGATGGTTCTGACACTTGTGGGGATGTGTCAGATGGTTCTGACACTTGTGGGGATGTGTCAGATGGTTCTGATACTTGTGGGGATGTGCCAGATGGTTCTGGCACTTGTGGGGATGTGTCAGATGGTTCTGATACTTGTGGGGATGTGCCAGCTTGGTTCTGGCACTTGTGGGGATGTGTCAGATGGTTCTGATACTTGTGGGGATGTGCCAGATGGTTCTGACACTTGTGGGGATGTGTCAGATGGTTCTGACACTTGTGGGGATGTGTCAGATGGTTCTGGCACTTGTGGGGATGTGCCAGATGGTTCTGACACTTGTGTGGATGTGCCAGCTTGGTTCTGGCACTTGTGGGGATGTGTCAGATGATTCTGGCACTTGTGGGGATGTGTCAGATGGTTCTGATACTTGCGGGGATGTGCCAGATGGTTCTGACACTTGTGTGGATGTGCCAGATGGTTCTGACACTTGTGGGGATGTGTCAGATGGTTCTGACACTTGTGGGGATGTGTCAGATGGTTCTGACACTTGTGGGGATGTGCCAGATGGTTCTGACACTTGTGGGGATGTGTCAGATGGTTCTGACACTTGTGGGGATGTGTCAGATGGTTCTGATACTTGTGGGGATGTGTCGGATGGTTCTGACACTTGTGGGGATGTGCCAGATGGTTCTGACACTTGTGGGGATGTGCCAGATGGTTCTGGCACTTGTGGGGATGTGTCAGATGGTTCTGGCACTTGTGGGGATGTGTCAGATGGTTCTGATACTTGCGGGGATGTGCCATATGGTTCTGACACTTGTGTGGATGTGCCAGATGGTTCTGACACTTGTGGGGATGTGTCAGATGGTTCTGATACTTGTGGGGGATGTGTCAGATGGTTCTGGTACCAGTGGAGATGTGTCAGATTGATTCTGACACTAGTGGGGATGTGCCAGGTGGTTCTGACTCTTGTGGGGATGTGTCAGATGGTTCTGATACTTGTGGGGATGTGCCAGATGGTTCTGACACTTGTGTGGATGTGTCAGATGGTTCTGACACTTGTGTGGATGTGCCAGATGGTTCTGATACTTGCGGGGATGTGCCAGATGGTTCTGACACTTGTGTGGATGTGCCAGATGGTTCTGACACTTGTGGGGATGTGCCAGATGGTTCTGATACTTGCGGGGATGTGCCAGATGGTTCTGACACTTGTGTGGATGTGCCAGATGGTTCTGACACTTGTGGGGATGTGCCAGATGGTTCTGACACTTGTGGGGATGTGCCAAATCGTTCTGACACTTCTGGGGATGTGCTAGATGGTTCTGGCACTTGTTGGATGTGCCAGATGGTTCTGATACTTGCGGGGATGTGCCAGATGGTTCTGATACTTGCGGGGATGTGCCAGATGGTCCTGATACTTGTGGGGATGTGTCAGATGGTTCTGACATTTGTGGGGGATGTGCCAGATGGTCCTGATACTTGTGGGGATGTGTCAGATGGTTCTGGCACTTGTGGGGATGTGTCAAATGATCCTGACACTCACAGGGATGTGCCAAGTAGTTCTGGCACTCACAGGGATGTGCCAAGTAGTTCTGGCACTCACAGGGATGTGCCAGATAGTCACCAGTCCCTGGCACCCTAGGCAGGGACGGGTGCCAGCTGGCTCGAGTGCCACCATCCTGGGATGACCCTTCTAATGGCCAGTGATTTGAGGGACTGCGGTTGGGCTCGATTTTTTTTTTTTTGTCACAGCTGATAGCTCTGAGACAGTGGTGCCAAGTTATTGGTGCCAGGTTAGTGGTGCCAAGACATGCATTTGTCTCTTATATCTTTTAAGACAGGGGTGGGTAACCCTTGGCACACGTGCCGAACTTGGCATGCACACCCAGGTCTCACATTACAGAAAAAAAAAATGAAATAAATATTCAATTTCTGTGCTGTGTTTTTTGCTAATTAAAATATACACAAATATATATATATATATATATATATATATATATATATATATATATATATATATATATATATATATATATATATATATATATATATATATATATATATATATAAAGTTTGTGAGGGTACCACCTCTGGTGCCAATGTGGGGACCCATAGCCTCGGAGAAGAAAATAAAAAGTATTCAGAGGAGACCTTGTGGTTTCTCACTGAACACTAATATTATCTTCTCCTACCACCCCCATTCTTTTGTATGTACACATATATATTTACTTTATTTGAACTTTGTTACAAAAAAGGAGTTACATATAGGTTACAAAGATGGTTGTCATAGGTTGTCGAGTTCCTCCAGCTCCTCAGATGGCGGGCAGGAACCCTGAATGCAGTGCGCATTTCCCCTCTGTATCGCCACACTGAGGCGCTGGAAAAGAAAGCTTGCAGCTCTCGGGTCCCTTGTTGTTTCAATGAGCCTAGAACCCAGTTCCTTCAAAAAACTGGTAGCACTTTTACCCCAGGCGCCGAGCGTCTCAGAAGCAATGGGGACAAAATTGTAGTGGTGATCCAGTTCTCTATACTTACGGGATTTGGCTGCTTCCCTGTGGGTGGCAGCGCCACCTGGTTGTGCAACACTGAGGTTAATGTAGGTGTTAGCCAGGGTTGATACGCACGTGTAGTCCCATACCAACTGCTTGCCATTCTTCCAGGGGTTCACTGTGATACCATCCGGGCGACCAATAAGAGCATCAGAGTTACGGGGCGTTAGGTAACGGGGCTCTCTTTCAGCTGGGCATCCAGCTGTGGTGAGGCTCCTCTTGATGATGTCGTTAACTTCGCTGTGCCTCGAGTGCCATCCCCCTGTGCTTTGGCAGAGTAGGCCATGGTGACCGTACCTGTCAGCCACCACCTCGCCGCAAATACACCTATATCTGGTGTGGATTGGGGCAGCAAGGCGGAGGGCCACAGCAATTCGGAGGGCGTGTGGTGTGAGACGCGTGCCAGTTGCCGACATTGGGGTTGCTAACAGGAAATCCCCTGCATGTGGTGCTGCTACTGCTGTGAGGCGAGCAATGTCGTGTTGTGTTGTTGCAGCACCCAGGCACTCTGCAGCAACTTGGTCTACAATGGGACCATCCCAGCTGGATTGCTTGTGGGATTTTGGGGATGGTGGTTGAGTTGATTGGCCTGCACGAGAGGCCCACTCTGTGGCACAGCGTGTAAAATTGGGATCATGTACACCTGCCAGCTGATGTAAGTGGGCAGGTAGAATAGGTATATATACAGGTATATATATATATATATATATATATATATATATATATATATATATATATATATATATATATATATATATATAATAGGTATATATATATATATATTATCACAGTCAATGCAGTTGATGTCGGGGCTCAACGCCCTCAGGGGCCCGGTCCCCGACCAGGCCTTCTACCCATCATTCACTGACGCAGATGAGTTATGAGAGAGAGAGAGAGTTCTTAGTCTGGATCAGATGGAAGGGGGGGAGGGAGGAGGACGGAACACGTTGGGCTCTGGCCAGAGTTCAAACGCCTCAGCCCTCTACTCTGGATGAATTTTTGAAATACGAGAGGACTACGGTGTACAAGTTCTTGTTCTACAAGCGTATGGTAGACTGTATTCACCTAATTGTATTCACCTAATTGTATTCATCTAATTGTATTCACCTAGTTGTGTTTACGAGGGTTGAGCTCTGCTCTTTCGGCCCTCCTCTCAACTGTCAATCAACTGTTTCTAACTACTACTTTTGTTCACACCATACACACACCCTGGGAAGCAGCCCGTGACAGCTGTCTAACTCCCAGGTACCCATTTACTGCTAGATAACAGGGGGAATCAGGATAAAAGAATCGCTGATCATTTTCTTTCCGCCATCGCTGGGGGATCGAACCCCAATCCACAGGACTACGTATCCAGCGTGCTGTCCACACAGCCACCAGGCACCCCCTGTGTGTGTGTGTGTGTGAACAAAACCTAAGATTCAATAAGAATGTCTTTAATCTTCCCAGCAGAAGAGCGAGAGTTGTGACTCAACATCAGCTGACCTGAAGGTTGGCTCTATCACTGTTGTTGTTGTTAAAGATTCGCTACCTGGAACAAAGTTCTAAGTAGCACGGGCTATGGTGAGCCCCGTCTATCAGTAATTCACTCAACTTATCATTACTCTCCCCAGAGTCTTCACATGCTCGTTTGGTCGTAAGTTTACGCGTGTTGACCGAAAGCGTTGGTTATGCGAGTCTGAAGTCTTAATTTCAAACTGCAAATATGAGCAGAGAGTCAGAATTCGGCTTATAAATCACGCTCAGGAGTCAAATTTCCGACTTTTCAGATATTTTGAAAACTGCAGGGGGAAGTCTGGCCTAAATATGACCCATCGCAGTTTCCAGTAATTGGCATATTTTCAATATAAAAAGTCGTAATTTGAAAATGAAAATAGGGGCACAGAGTCAGAATTCGACTCAAAAATCACGCTCAGGGGTCAAATTTCCGACATTTCAGATATTTTGAAAACTGTAAGGGGGGGTTTGGGCAAAATATGACCCACCGCCGTTTTCAGTAATTCGCATATTTTCAGTATAAAAATTCGTAATTTAAAAATGAAAATAGGTTCAGAGAGTCTGAATTCGGCTCAATAATCACGCTCAGGTGTCAATTTTTTGACATTTCAGATACTTTGAAAACTACAAAGGGGGTTTGTGTACTGTGTGGCCCCTTGTGTGTGGTGGTGTATGTGTACTGTGTGGCCCCTTGTGTGTGGTGGTGTGTGTGTACTGTGTGGCCCCTTGTGTGTGGTGGTGTATGTGTACTGTGTGGCCCCTTGTGTGTGGTGGTGTGTGTGTACTGTGTGGCCCCTTGTGTGTGGTGGTGTATGTGTACTGTGTGGCCCCTTGTGTGTGGTGGTGTGTGTGTACTGTGTGGCCCCTTGTGCGTGGTGGTGTATGTGTACTGTGTGGCCCCTTGTGTGTGGTGGTGTGTGTGTACTGTGTGGCCCCTTGTGTGTGGTGGTGTATGTGTACTGTGTGGCCCCTTGTGTGTGGTGGTGTGTGTGTACTGTGTGGCCCCTTGTGTGTGGTGGTGTGTGTGTACTGTGTGGCCCCTTGTGTGTGGTGGTGTGTGTGTACTGTGTGGCCCCTTGTGTGTGGTGGTGTATGTGTACTGTGTGGCCCCTTGTGTGTGGTGATGTGTGTGTACTGTGTGGCCCCTTGTGTGTGGTGGTGTGTGTGTACTGTGTGGCCCCTTGTGTGTGGTGGTGTATGTGTACTGTGTGGCCCCTTGTGTGTGGTGGTGTGTGTGTACTGTGTGGCCCCTTGTGTGTGGTGGTGTATGTGTACTGTGTGGCCCCTTGTGTGTGGTGGTGTGTGTGTACTGTGTGGCCCCTTGTGTGTGGTGGTGTGTGTGTACTGTGTGGCCCCTTGTGTGTGGTGGTGTATGTGTACTGTGTGGCCCCTTGTGTGTGGTGGTGTATGTGTACTGTGTGGCCCCTTGTGTGTGGTGATGTGTGTGTACTGTGTGGCCCCTTGTGTGTGGTGGTGTATGTGTACTGTGTGGCCCCTTGTGTGTGGTGGTGTGTGTGTACTGTGTGGCCCCTTGTGTGTGGTGGTGTGTGTGTACTGTGTGGCCCCTTGTGTGTGGTGGTGTATGTGTACTGTGTGGCCCCTTGTGTGTGGTGGTGTGTGTGTACTGTGTGGCCCCTTGTGTGTGGTGGTGTGTGTGTACTGTGTGGCCCCTTGTGTGTGGTGGTGTGTGTGTACTGTGTGGCCCCTTGTGTGTGGTGATGTATGTGTACTGTGTGGCCCCTTGTGTGTGGTGGTGTGTGTGTACTGTGTGGCCCCTTGTGTGTGGTGGTGTGTGTATACTGTGTGGCCCCTTGTGTGTGGTGGTGTGTGTGTACTGTGTGGCCCCTTGTGTGTGGTGGTGTGTGTATACTGTGTGGCCCCTTGTGTGTGGTGGTGTGTGTGTACTGTGTGGCCCCTTGTGTGTGGTGGTGTATGTGTACTGTGTGGCCCCTTGTGTGTGGTGGTGTGTGTGTACTGTGTGGCCCCTTGTGTGTGGTGATGTGTGTATACTGTGTGGCCCCTTGTGTGTGGTGGTGTGTGTATACTGTGTGGCCCCTTGTGTGTGGTGGTGTATGTGTACTGTGTGGCCCCTTGTGTGTGGTGGTGTATGTGTACTGTGTGGCCCCTTGTGTGTGGTGGTGTGTGTATACTGTGTGGCCCCTTGTGTGTGGTGGTGTGTGTGTACTGTGTGGCCCCTTGTGTGTGGTGGTGTGTGTGTACTGTGTGGCCCCTTGTGTGTGGTGGTGTATGTGTACTGTGTGGCCCCTTGTGTGTGGTGGTGTATGTGTACTGTGTGGCCCCTTGTGTGTGGTGGTGTATGTGTACTGTGTGGCCCCTTGTGTGTGGTGGTGTATGTGTACTGTGTGGCCCCTTGTGTGTGGTGGTGTGTGTGCACTGTGTGGCCCCTTGTGTGTGGTGGTGTGTGTGTACTGTGTGGCCCCTTGTGTGTGGTGGTGTGTGTGTACTGTGTGGCCCCTTGTGTGTGGTGGTGTGTGTATACTGTGTGGCCCCTTGTGTGTGGTGGTGTATGTGTACTGTGTGGCCCCTTGTGTGTGGTGGTGTGTGTGTACTGTGTGGCCCCTTGTGTGTGGTGGTGTATGTGTACTGTGTGGCCCCTTGTGTGTGGTGGTGTGTGTATACTGTGTGGCCCCTTGTGTGTGGTGGTGTGTGTGTACTGTGTGGCCCCTTGTGTGTGGTGGTGTGTGTATACTGTGTGGCCCCTTGTGTGTGGTGGTGTGTGTGTACTGTGTGGCCCCTTGTGTGTGGTGGTGTGTGTGTACTGTGTGGCCCCTTGTGTGTGGTGGTGTGTGTGTACTGTGTGGCCCCTTGTGTGTGGTGGTGTGTGTGTACTGTGTGGCCCCTTGTGTGTGGTGGTGTGTGTGTACTGTGTGGCCCCTTGTGTGTGGTGGTGTGTGTGTACTGTGTGGCCCCTTGTGTGTGGTGGTGTGTGTGTACTGTGTGGCCCCTTGTGTGTGGTGGTGTATGTGTACTGTGTGGCCCCTTGTGTGTGGTGGTGTATGTGTACTGTGTGGCCCCTTGTGTGTGGTGGTGTGTGTGTACTGTGTGGCCCCTTGTGTGTGGTGGTGTGTGTGTACTGTGTGGCCCCTTGTGTGTGGTGGTGTGTGTGTACTGTGTGGCCCCTTGTGTGTGGTGGTGTGTGTGTACTGTGTGGCCCCTTGTGTGTGGTGGTGTGTGTGTACTGTGTGGCCCCTTGTGTGTGGTGGTGTGTGTGTACTGTGTGGCCCCTTGTGTGTGGTGGTGTGTGTGTACTGTGTGGCCCCTTGTGTGTACTGTGTGGCCCCTTGTGTGTACTGTGTGGCCCCTTGTGTGTACTGTGTGGCCCCTTGTGTGTGGTGGTGTGTGTGTACTGTGTGGCCCCTTGTGTGTACTGTGTGGCCCCTTGTGTGTGGTGGTGTGTGTGTACTGTGTGGCCCCTTGTGTGTACTGTGTGGCCCCTTGTGTGTGGTGGTGTGTGTGTACTGTGTGGCCCCTTGTGTGTACTGTGTGGCCCCTTGTGTGTACTGTGTGGCCCCTTGTGTGTACTGTGTGGCCCCTTGTGTGTGGTGGTGTGTGTGTACTGTGTGGCCCCTTGTGTGTGGTGGTGTGTGTGTACTGTGTGGCCCCTTGTGTGTGGTGGTGTGTGTGTACTGTGTGGCCCCTTGTGTGTACTGTGTGGCCCCTTGTGTGTACTGTGTGGCCCCTTGTGTGTACTGTGTGGCCCCTTGTGTGTACTGTGTGGCCCCTTGTGTGTACTGTGTGGCCCCATGTGTGTGGTGGTGTGTGTGTACTGTGTGGCCCCTTGTGTGTACTGTGTGGCCCCTTGTGTGTACTGTGTGGCCCCTTGTGTGTACTGTGTGGCCCCATGTGTGTGGTGGTGTGTGTGTACTGTGTGGCCCCTTGTGTGTACTGTGTGGCCCCTTGTGTGTGGTGATGTGTTTTTTCTTTAGCCTTTTATATCCTTTATTTCATTTTTTAATTGTTATTATAATATTTATTTTGTACTCTCATATACTTACTTATAACTAGTTATATATAATTATAAACTTTAAAATGTTAGGTAATATAATTATAAATTATAGTTGTATTTTATAAGAATTATAAACTGGCGCCTGACAGCTGGGTGGACAGTTCTTCGGATTCGTAGCCCTGAGGTTCCGAGTTCGATCCCCGGTGGAGGTGGACACAAATGGGCAAAATGTTTCTTTCACCCTGATGCCCCCCCCTGTTACCTAGCAGTAAATAGGTACCTGGGCGTTAGACAGCTGCTACGGGCTGCTTCCTGGGGGTGTGTAACAAAAAGGAGGCCTGGTCGAGGACCGGGCCGCGGGGACGCTAAGCCCCGAAATCATTTCTAGAAAACCTGATTCAGTATCGCGGTAAAAAAAAAAATGCAAGGTAATTTTGGGCACATTAACTCTTAAGTCACTAAATATGATCAATATATAATATATATTCATCATATATATTTATATTAATATATGATTAATATATTTCTTAATGGTGGCTTACCCTCTTAGAACTATATATGTGTTGATATATATATGTGTTGTTGTTGTTGTTTTTTGAGGGGGGGCTAGTATAAACAAAATTAACAGTGCCACGAAATTATTAAATGTATCGATTATAAACGACTATTACAGATTCTGATTATAAAATAGTTCATTTGTCTAACCATAAGCAGCTACTTTCGATTGGTGATCGAGAAAGCATTTCCTGTTCTCAGTTCTACACTTGAACCTTTAGCTTGAACCCGTTGCTCCTTGTTTGTGTTACATCTGACATTCTGAAGACATTTTCCGGATCAACATCCTCCAAATTTTTCAGTATTTTGAAAGTTTCAATGAGATCAGCCCTGTCATGTCTGGTTTGTAGTGTTGTTGGCCCTGTGGCCCTCAACCGTTCCTGATACGAGAGTCGCCTTAGCTCTGGAATGATTTTTGTCGCCCGGTGTTGCACCTTCTCCAGAGCAGCTGTATCCTTCTGAAGATGATGTCTCCATGCCTGGATACAGTAATCCAAGTGGGAGACGCGCCAGAGATTTATACATTTTACATCGGGAAAGTGTAAGGTGATGAAATTAGGCGAAGGGAGCAGGAGGCTGAACACAAGGTATCATCTGGGAGGGGAAATCCTGCAAGAGTCAAACAGAGAGAAAGATCTGGGGGTTGATATCACACCGAAGCTGTCCCCAGAGGCCCACATCAAAAGAATATCATCAGCGGCATATGCTAGACTGGCCAACATAAGAACTGCCTTCAGAAACTTGTGTAAGGAATCTTTCAGAACCCTGTATACCACTTATGTAAGACCAATCCTGGAGTATGCAGCTCCAGCCTGGAGTCCATACCTAATTAAACACAAAACAAAGTTAGAGAAGATTCAGCGGTATGCCTCCAGGCTCGTCCCGGAACTGAGAGGATTGAGCTACGAGGAAAGGCTGAAGGAGCTGAACCTCACGTCCCTGGAAAACAGAAGAGTAAGGGGAGACATGATAACCACCTACAAAATTCTCAGGGGAATTGACAGGGTGGACAAAGACAAACTCTTCAGCACGGGTGGGACACGAACAAGGGGACACAGGTGGAAACTTAGTACCCAGATGAGCCACAGAGACGTTAGAAAGAATTTTTTCAGTGTCAGAGTAGTTAATAAATGGAATGCACTAGGAAGTGATGTGGTGGAGGCTGACTCCATACACAGTTTCAAATGTAGATATGATAGAGCCCAGTAGGCTCAGGAACCTGTACACCTGTTGATTGACAGTTCAGAGGCGGGACCAAAGAGCCAAAGCTCAACCCCTGCAAGCACAATTAGGTGAGTACAGTCGAATCACTACCTTCTTTTCTCTGAATTCAAAGTTACGTCTATTCCTTGGTGTTAGAGCAGTTTCCACATGTTGTGCAATTCAAAGATTAATGGATTCTGATTCCAAGATCCTTGTGGTTTGTCCGATAAGTAAATCAATTAAAAAATTTGTTTTTCTTAACTTTTAATTAGTGTACCTTTGATTTTTCGCTCTTCAAAACATCCCATTTTCTTCAGTGGCGCGTCCATTTTCTTCAGTCCAGCAGGGACTACTCTAGACGCGGGCTCCATGATGAAACGGAGGACCCGGACCGACCTCCTCCGCCCCCCAACCAACTTATCTTCCCACAAATATACGTCGCAGCATTATCTCAGCGAGAATTATATATCTAATAAAGGCACTTTTGTTTGTGAGACTTGAGCTGTGCAGGAAAGCGCAATGGGATTTATGTGGGATCAGAGTTAACTTGAAGTTCAAAGTGGGAGAAAGTTCAGAGATAAATGAGAATAAGTTCAGAGTTACTGGTTCAGAGACCTTACTGGCGATGGATCGAATTTTCAAGAATATTTCGACACGCATGTGACCTATCCCAGCGAGGAGAGCCTCGGTGGGCTCAGCAGAGTAGCTTTATTTAATTTAGCTTTATTTATTTTATAGCTTTATTTTTTTTAGTAGCTTTATTTTTTTTAGTAGCTTTATTTAATTTATTTTGTATATTTAATTATTTGTATATTTAATTATTATAAGTGTATTTAATTATTTATATATTTTGAGTAGCTTTATTTAATTTATTTATTTATTTATTTATTTATATATATACAAGAAGGTACATTGGGATTGTGAGGATACATAGCATAGTAATTACATTCTTGTAAAGCCACTAGTACGCGCAGCGTTTCGGGCAGGTCCTTAATCTGAGAAACCTAGCTGAGACGACTTGTCGAACCAATTAAGGTTCGACAAGTCTGAGGTTGGCCTCTGCAAGCTCCTCTGGTAAATATCTGATACAGTCTACCACTTGCGAGTTTGGACCATCTTGAGGTTATCATGAGATGATTTCGGGGCTTAGCGTCTCTGCGGCCCGGTCCTCGACCAGGCCTCTTTTTTGTTTTTGTTACACACCCACAGGAAGAAGCCCGTAGCAGCTGTCTAACTCTCAGGTACGTATTTACTGGTAGGTGAACAGAGGCATCAGGGTGAAAGAAACTCTGCCCATTTGTTTCCGCCTTCACCGGGGATCGAACCCGGAACCCTAAAGCTACGAATCTCGAGCGCTGTCCACTCAGCCTTCAGGCCCCCAAACACCGTTTGGTGTTAATACATATGAAATATATAGTACAAATAAGGAGAATATATAGATTAACTACTAGCTGAGTTTTCATAATTTTTATATTGCAAATGAATATATAACTGATAAGTGCAATAATATCGAGATAGGGAGTCACACCAATAGAGGCGGGGCCCAAGAACTAGCGTCTGACATTGTCAGATACAAGACACACCTCTAATTAACATATTACCTAAAGTTGGACTACCTTCGACCTAAATGTCACTTTAAAACGGGTGACAACCCGTCTTTAATCTGGCTAAACCCAGAGTGTTTAAGTTGAGGTGTCATTACTTATACTTATGACATGGCCTCACATGCCGTGGTAGGCAAGCAAGAGGCTGGCGATACACACAGACGACAGATGAGTAAGGGGAGACATGATCACTACCTACACAATTCTCAGAGAAATTGACAGGGTGGACAAAGATAAACAATTTAGCATGGGTTGTACGCGAACAAGGGGACACAGGTGGAAACTGAGCATCCAAATATACATGTTTGGAGATATAGACAAAGATATATATACATGTTATAGAGTGAAGATGTAACATGGGAATGTAAACCAAAAAGGTATATGGTGGGTATAGAGCCTCCCACAGCAACCCAGAGTCTACCTGGGTGTAGGAGGAAACTTGTAAACTCTGACCACTTGGAATATGTGGGGATGAATTTAGTGGAGGAAGATGCAAATGTGATCTGGTATCTGTTTAATAGTTTAATCCACCTTCTATGGCTGTGTGTGTCTCTCTCTCTCTCTCTCTCTCTCTCTCTCTCTCTCTCTCTCTCTCTCTCTCTCTCTCTCTCTCTCTCTCTCTCTCTCTCTCTCTCTCTCTCTCTCTCTCTCTCTCTCTCTCTCTCTCTCACAAAGGACTTAGTAGTTAAGTCATCATCCTGGGGGCTATTATCGCTCATAGTCACCACAATTCATCATGGAATAATCCACATCTTGCATGCCTCCACTACTCATACACATCTTGCATGCCTCCACTACCCATACACATCTTGCATGCCTCCACTACCCATACACATCTTGCATGCCTCCACTACTCATACACATCTTGCATGCCTCCACTACCCATACACATCTTGCATGCCTCCACTACCCATACACATCTTGCATGCCTCCACTACCCATACACATCTTGCATGCCTCCACTACCCATACACATCTTGCATGCCTCCACTACCCATACACATCTTGCATGCCTCCACTACTCATACACATCTTGCATGCCTCCACTACCCATACACATCTTGCATGCCTCCACTACCCATACACATCTTGCATGCCTCCACTACCCATACACATCTTGCATGCCTCCACTACCCATACACATCTTGCATGCCTCCACTACTCATACTATGCTAATGCCTCTTGTTGCTTTTCTTTCATGTAAACACAAGAGGTTGGGAGTAGAGGAGTGTTGCTGTACTGGTTCTTCTGTTTTTACACATGTGGGTACAGCACTTGACGAATTCTGACTCCTGTTAACAGGCTGAGAGCTTGCCCTTCCCATAGCTCATGGTAAGACTTACCCTACTGGTATCCTAGGTGCTCCTGGGTGAATACTGGTTAGTGTGTGTGTGTGGGGGGGGGGTATGTGTGTGTGTGTGTGGGTGTGTGTGTACTCACCTAATTGTGCTTGCGGGGGTTGAGCTCTGGCTCTCTGGTCCCGCCTCTCAACCGTCAATCAACTGGTGTACAATGTGTGTGTGTGTGTATGTGTGTGTGTGTATGTGTGTGTGTGTGTGTGTGTGTGTGTGTGTGTGTGTGTGTGTGTGTGTGTGTGTGTCTGTGTGTCTGTGTGCGCGCACGCAAAATATATATATGTAGTAGATATGATATACTCGAAAAAGGTAGGGAGTGAGATTTTTTAGTTTTTTAACTAAGATTAGGGTTCATAAGGGCTGCCAAATGACGTTCCTGGTGAAACTGCAAGCGAGAGCTGTTATCCTGCCTCAGCTTATCTGAAGCCTGCTCCTAGAGGCCCATATATTTCATGAGCCTGTTATATGCATCAGTAGGAATAGGCTTTATTCATTAACAACATTAGGTAACAATCATATAAGGAACAGGATGAGCTTGTAGCCAGCTGTGTGCCAGAGTCTTCATGTGAACAGGTGACCTGATCTCCCGTGTGTCAATCTGTTGAGTGAACAAGTTCCAGATGGTTGTCAGTCTAAAAGTGAATGATCGCTGATGGAGTGATGTTCTTGAGAATGGCACTTCAAGCACAAGACTGTTGAAGTTTGAGAACCTAGTGATACGGGTGGCAACTACTGGTTGTCCACGGAGTTGGGCCAGGTGCGGAACTTTGAGGATGTTGGCCTTGTACATAACAGTAAGACCACCAACGTCCCGACGGTGTTGCAGGCTCTGATGTTCAGACTGTTCCCACCAGACTTGGTCAAGACTGAAGATAAGTCTTGCCCGTCTCTCCACTTTGTCCAACAGTCTGATGAATGATGAGGGGGGGCAGGCGGTCTAGGAGAGTGGTGCATACTCTAGATGACCGCGAACTTGTGCTTCATATTTTGCAGCCGCTGCTGTCAAGACCGTGAGATGCCCCGTTGAGCTGTCAGTTTCCTGGCTGCCTTTTGGGCTAGGTTAAGCACCTGGCTGTTCATTGTCATTGAAGAGTCGAAATTGAACAAATCCACAAGGGCCATGACGAGGATTCGAACCTCCGTCCTAGAGGCAGCGTCAGGGATCCTCTCGGACGTAGGTTCGAATCCCCGTCACGGCCCTTGTGGATTTGTTCATTGATGCATCACCTATTGTGATTTCTGTGTATTCACCTAGTTGTGTTCACCTATTTGTGCTTGCGGGGGTTGAGCTCTGCTCTTTCGGCCCGCCTCTCAACTGCCAATCAACTGTTTCTACTACTAATAATTTTTTTACACCACACACACACACCCCAGGAAGCAGCCCGTGACAGCTGACTAACTCCCAGGTACCTATTTACTGCTAGGTAACAGGGGCATAGGGTGAAAGAAGCTCTGCCCATCGTTTCTCGCCGGCGCCCGGGATCAAACCCGGGACCACAGCATCACGTGTCCAGCGTGCTATCCGCTCGCCCGCCGGCTCCCTGTGTGTCTAGGCACTTGTTGATACGAACCAGGTGATTACTTAGTTCTCCCAAATAGTGTAGGTAAAATATATTCATCCCATCTCAGTTTGTCTAGTATGATTTATATGAATGAAATTTACATATTAGGTATATATATATATTGGTATGGCTGTTGTATTGTGTTTTAGGATAAGGTGTGGCAGTATTGTATATTGTATGATAGATCATGAGCTTGCCTGTCGAGTGCACGGGTCTAGAACATGTATCATTCGTGTGAGGGAGGAGTGTATCAGTCGACTGTTTGTCTATCTTTCAGACTGGTGTTATATTTCTTAGTTAACTTTATATTTGGTTAATACCATTTCCAACAGTATATAATATTATAATAGTATGATGATAGTTGTTTGAGAATGGTTACTTCAACATGTAGTGTGTTAAACGTCCAATCTATCGTTCTATCTATCGTTCTATCTATCGTTCTATCGTCTGGTAGCTCTTTGAGTGAGGCAGGTGTGTAGTGTGGACTGTGGCTCAGTGGCTGTGGTGAAATGGGTCTGGAAGGATTTTATTATTAGTTAAGTTGTGTAGTATTTTGTTCTGTTCTTATTTGATATCTGGTTGACAAGATAGCATATTATTGAGCTATAATCTTATATGTTATCCTTAAAGTGTGTTCATTAGTCCAGTGGAGATCATTTTTGTGTCAGATATAAGGATATTATATAAGTTTTAATTCGTGTTTGTGTCCCTTAGGAGTAAATTGTACTCTTGAGAACTGTTGAACGAGAGTACTTGTTCAAGTACTCTCACTCCCTCTCTCTCTCTCTCTCTCTTTCTCTCTCCCTCTTTCTCCCTCTCTCTCTCTCTCTCTCTCTCTCTCTCTCTCTCTCTCTCTCTCTCTCTCTCTCTCTCTCTCTCTCTCTCTCTCTCTCTCTCTCTCTCTCTCTCTCTCTCTCTCTCTCTGGTTCAAACCATTATCATAGCCAACACATACTCTTCAATCCTGTATCTCCATCCCCTTCTCCATCCAATCCCTTCTCCTTGTGGCTATCCTTCCCTACCCTTCAGAGGATCAATACCCTGCCTCTTGGAGTCTGATCCTTCACCTGGGGCCCTACCAGAGCATTAGATCCTCCTGCTCTCCTCCTCTCAAGTCCAGCAGGGGATCGAACTGAGTCACTCTAAGAGGTGTTGATTGGAAGGCGATTAGCATGCCAAGTAGGTGATTGCCTCCTTTTAAGCCAATTTGTCCACGAACTGTTTTTTTTTACCTTTTGCGCTTCGCGCTGTTTGGGAAATTAGTTGTGTGTGTGTGTGTGTGTGTGTGTGTGTGTGTGTGTGTGTGTGTGTGTGTGTGTGTGTGTGTGTGTGTGTGTGTGTGTGTGTGTGTGTGTGGCGGTGTTCTGTTGTGTGTAACTGGTGTTCTGTTGTGTGTGGTGGTGTTCTGTTGTGTGTGGTGGTGTTCTGTTGTGTGTGGCGGTGTTCTGTTGTGTGTGGTGGTGTTCTGTTGTGTGTGGTGGTGTTCTGTTGTGTGTGGTGGTGTTCTGTTGTGTGTGGTGTTCTGTTGTGTGGGGGGTGTACTGTTGTGTGTGGTGTTCTGTTGTGTGTGTTGGTGTTCTGTTGTGTGGGGGGTTGTTCTGTTGTGTGTGGGGGTGTTCTGTTGTGTGTGAGGGTGTTCTGTTGTGTGTGAGGGTGTTCTGTTGTGTGTGGTGGTGTTCTGTTGTGTGTGGTGGTGTTCTGTTGTGTGTGGTGGTGTTCTGTTGTGTGTGGTGGTGTTCTGTTGTGTGTGGTGGTGTTCTGTTGTGTGTGGTGGTGTTCTGTTGTGTGTGGTGGTGTTCTGTTGTGTGGGGGTGTACTGTTGTGTGTGGTGTTCTGTTGTGTGTGTTGGTGTTCTGTTGTGTGGGGGGTTGTTCTGTTGTGTGTGGGGGTGTTCTGTTGTGTGTGAGGGTGTTCTGTTGTGTGTGAGGGTGTTCTGTTGTGTGTGGTGGTGTTCTGTTGTGTGTGGTGGTGTTCTGTTGTGTGTGGTGGTGTTCTGTTGTGTGTGGTGGTGTTCTGTTGTGTGTGGTGGTGTTCTGTTGTGTGTGGTGGTGTTCTGTTGTGTGTGGTGGTGTTCTGTTGTGTGTGGGGGTGTAGTGTTGTGTGTGGTGGTGTTCTGTTGTGTGTGGTGGTGTTCTGTAGTGTGTGGTGGTGTTCTGTTGTGTGTGGTGGTGTTCTGTTGTGTGTGGGGGTGTTCTGTTGTGTGTGGTGGTGTTCTGTTGTGTGGGGGTGTACTGTTGTGTGTGGTGTTCTGTTGTGTGTGTTGGTGTTCTGTTGTGTGGGGGGTTGTTCTGTTGTGTGTGGTGGTGTTCTGTTGTGTGTGGTGTTGTTCTTATGTGTGTGTGGGTGTTCTGTTGTGTGTGGTGGTGTTCTGTTGTGTGTGTGGGTGTTCTGTTGTGTGTGGTGGAGTTCTGTTGTGTGTGGGTGTTCTGTTGTGTGTGGTGGTGTTCTGTTGTGTGTGGTGGTGTTCTGCTGTGTGTGTGGGTGTTCTGTTGTGTGTGGTGGTGTTCTGTTGTGTGTGGTGGTGTTCTGTTGTGTGTGTGGGTGTTCTGTTGTGTGTGGTGTTCTGTTGTGTGTGGTGGTGTTCTGTTGTGTGTGGTGGTGTTCTGTTGTGTGTGGTGGTGTAGTGTTGTGTGTGGTGGTGTTCTGTTGTGTGTGGTGGTGTTCTGTTGTGTGTGGTGGTGTTCTGTTGTGTGTGGGGGTGTAGTGTTGTGTGTGGTGGTGTTCTGTTGTGTGTGGTGGTGTTCTGTTGTGTGTGGTGGTGTTCTGTTGTGTGTGGTGGTGTTCTGTTGTGTGTGGTGGTGTTCTGTTGTGTGTGGTGGTGTTCTGTTGTGTGTGGTGTTCTGTTGTGTGTGGTGGTGTTCTGTTGTGTGTGGTGGTGTTCTGTTGTGTGTGGGGGTGTTCTGTTGTGTGTGGTGGTGTTCTGTTGTGTGGGGGGTTGTTCTGTTGTGTGTGGTGGTGTTCTGTCGTGTGTGGTGGTGTTCTGTTGTGTGGGGGGTGTACTGTTGTGTGTGGTGTTCTGTTGTGTGTGTTGGTGTTCTGTTGTGTGGGGGGTTGTTCTGTTGTGTGTGGTGGTGTTCTGTTGTGTGTGGTGTTGTTCTTATGTGTGTGTGGGTGTTCTGTTGTGTGTGGTGGTGTTCTGTTGTGTGTGTGGGTGTTCTGTTGTGTGTGGTGGAGTTCTGTTGTGTGTGGGTGTTCTGTTGTGTGTGGTGGTGTTCTGTTGTGTGTGGTGGTGTTCTGCTGTGTGTGTGGGTGTTCTGTTGTGTGTGGTGGTGTTCTGTTGTGTGTGGTGGTGTTCTGTTGTGTGTGTGGGTGTTCTGTTGTGTGTGGTGTTCTGTTGTGTGTGGTGGTGTTCTGTTGTGTGTGGTGGTGTTCTGTTGTGTGTGGTGGTGTAGTGTTGTGTGTGGTGGTGTTCTGTTGTGTGTGGTGGTGTTCTGTTGTGTGTGGTGGTGTTCTGTTGTGTGTGGGGGTGTAGTGTTGTGTGTGGTGGTGTTCTGTTGTGTGTGGTGGTGTTCTGTTGTGTGTGGTGGTGTTCTGTTGTGTGTGGTGGTGTTCTGTTGTGTGTGGTGGTGTTCTGTTGTGTGTGGTGGTGTTCTGTTGTGTGTGGTGTTCTGTTGTGTGTGGTGGTGTTCTGTTGTGTGTGGTGGTGTTCTGTTGTGTGTGGGGGTGTTCTGTTGTGTGTGGTGGTGTTCTGTTGTGTGTGGTGGTGTTCTGTTGTGTGTGGGGGTGTTCTGTTGTGTGTGAGGGTGTTCTGTTGTGTGTGGGGGTGTAGTGTTGTGTGTGGTGGTGTTTTGTTGTGTGTGGTGGTGTTCTGTTGTGTGTGGGGGTGTTCTGTTGTGTGTGGTGGTGTTCTGTTGTGTGTGGTGGTGTTCTGTTGTGTGTGGGGGTGTTCTGTTGTGTGTGGTGGTGTTCTGTTGTGTGTGGTGGTGTTCTGTTGTGTGTGGTGGTGTTCAGTTGTGTGTGGTGGTGTTCTGTTGTGTGTGGTGGTGTTCTGTTGTGTGTGTGGGGGTGTTCTGTTGTGTGTGGTGGTGTTCTGTTGTGTGTGGTGGTGTTCTGTTGTGTGTGGGGGTGTAGTGTTGTGTGTGTTGGTGTTCTGTTGTGTGTGGGGGTGTAGTGTTGTGTGTGGGGGTGTAGTGTTGTGTGTGGTGGTGTTCTGTTGTGTGTGGGGGTGTAGTGTTGTGTGTGGTGGTGTTCTGTTGTGTGTGGGGGTGTAGTGTTGTGTGTGGGGGTGTAGTGTTGTGTGTGGGGGTGTAGTGTTGTGTGTGTTGGTGTTCTGTTGTGTGTGGGGGTGTAGTGTTGTGTGTGGGGGTGTAGTGTTGTGTGTGGTGGTGTTCTGTTGTGTGTGGTGGTGTTCTGTTGTGTGTGGGGGTGTAGTGTTGTGTGTGTTGGTGTTCTGTTGTGTGTGGGGGTGTTCTGTTGTGTGTGGGGGTGTAGTGTTGTGTGTGGTAGTGTTCTGTTGTGTGTGGTGGTGTTCTGTTGTGTGTGGGGGTGTAGTGTTGTGTGTGGTGGTGTTCTGTTGTGTGTGGTGGTGTAGTGTTGTGTGTGGTGGTGTTCTGTTGTGTGTGGTGGTGTTCTGTTGTGTGTGGGGGTGTTCTGTTGTGTGTGGTGGTGTAGTGTTGTGTGTGGTGGTGTTCTGTTGTGTGTGGTGGTGTTCTGTTGTGTGTGGGGGTGTTCTGTTGTGTGTGGGGGTGTAGTGTTGTGTGTGAGGGTGTTCTGTTGTGTGTGGGGGTGTAGTGTTGTGTGTGGTGGTGTTCTGTTGTGTGTGGTGGTGTTTTGTTGTGTGTGGGGGTGTTCTGTTGTGTGTGGTGGTGTTCTGTTGTGTGTGGTGGTGTTCTGTTGTGTGTGGTGGTGTTCTGTTGTGTGTGGTGGTGTTCTGTTGTGTGTGGGGGTGTAGTGTTGTGTGTGTTGGTGTTCTGTTGTGCGTGGTGGTGTTCTGTTGTGTGTGGTGGTGTTCTGTTGTGTGTGGGGGTGTACTGTTGTGTGTGGGGGTGTACTGTTGTGTGTGGGGGTGTAGTGTTGTGTGTGGGGGTGTAGTGTTGTGTGTGGGGGTGTTCTGTTGTGTGTGGTGGTGTTCTGTTGTGTGTGGTGGTGTTCTGTTGTGTGTGAGGGTGTTCTGTTGTGTGTGGGGGTGTTCTGTTGTGTGTGAGGGTGTTCTGTTGTGTGTGGGGGTGTAGTGTTGTGTGTGGTGGTGTTCTGTTGTGTGTGGTGGTGTTCTGTTGTGTGTGGGGGTGTTCTGTTGTGTGTGGTGGTGTTCTGTTGTGTGTGGTCGTGTTCTGTTGTGTGTGGGGGTGTAGTGTTGTGTGTGGTGGTGTTCTGTTGTGTGTGGTGGTGTTCTGTTGTGTGTGTGGGGGTGTTCTGTTGTGTGTGGTGGTGTTCTGTTGTGTGTGGTGGTGTTCTGTTGTGTGTGGGGGTGTAGTGTTGTGTGTGGTGGTGTTCTGTTGTGTGTGGTGGTGTTCTGTTGTGTGTGTAGGGGTGTTCTGTTGTGTGTGGTGGTGTTCTGTTGTGTGTGGTGGTGTTCTGTTGTGTGTGGTGGTGTTCTGTTGTGTGTGGTGGTGTTCTGTTGTGTGTGGGGGTGTAGTGTTGTGTGTGGTGGTGTTCTGTTGTGTGTGGTGGTGTTCTGTTGTGTGTGGGGGTGTTCTGTTGTGTGTGGTGGTGTTCTGTTGTGTGTGGTGGTGTTCTGTTGTGTGTGGGGGTGTAGAGTTGTGTGTGGTGGTGTTCTGTTGTGTGTGGTGGTGTTCTGTTGTGTGTGGGGGTGTTCTGTTGTGTGTGGTGGTGTTCTGTTGTGTGTGGTGGTGTTCTGTTGTGTGTGGGGGTGTAGAGTTGTGTGTGTTGGTGTTCTGTTGTGTGTGGGGGTGTAGTGTTGTGTGTGGGGGTGTAGTGTTGTGTGTGGTGGTGTTCTGTTGTGTGTGGGGGTGTAGTGTTGTGTGTGGTGGTGTTCTGTTGTGTGTGGGGGTGTAGTGTTGTGTGGGGGGTGTAGTGTTGTGTGTGGGGGTGTAGTGTTGTGTGTGTTGGTGTTCTGTTGTGTGTGGGGGTGTAGTGTTGTGTGTGGGGGTGTAGTGTTGTGTGTGGTGGTGTTCTGTTGTGTGTGGTGGTGTTCTGTTGTGTGTGGGGGTGTAGTGTTGTGTGTGTTGGTGTTCTGTTGTGTGTGGGGGTGTTCTGTTGTGTGTGGGGGTGTAGTGTTGTGTGTGGTAGTGTTCTGTTGTGTGTGGTGGTGTTCTGTTGTGTGTGGGGGTGTAGTGTTGTGTGTGGTGGTGTTCTGTTGTGTGTGGTGGTGTAGTGTTGTGTGTGGTGGTGTTCTGTTGTGTGTGGTGGTGTTTTGTTGTGTGTGGGGGTGTTCTGTTGTGTGTGGTGGTGTAGTGTTGTGTGTGGTGGTGTTCTGTGTGTGGTGGTGTTCTGTTGTGTGAGGGGGTGTTCTGTTGTGTGTGGGGGTGTAGTGTTGTGTGTGAGGGTGTTCTGTTGTGTGTGGTGGTGTTCTGTTGTGTGTCGTGGTGTTCTGTTGTGTGTGGTGGTGTTCTGTTGTGTGTGAGGGTGTTCTGTTGTGTGTGGGGGTGTTCTGTTGTGTGTGAGGGTGTTCTGTTGTGTGTGGGGGTGTAGTGTTGTGTGTGGTGGTGTTCTGTTGTGTGTTGTTGTGTTCTGTTGTGTGTGGGGGTGTTCTGTTGTGTGTGGTGGTGTTCTGTTGTGTGTGGTCGTGTTCTGTTGTGTGTGGGGGTGTAGTGTTGTGTGTGGTGGTGTTCTGTTGTGTGTGGTGGTGTTCTGTTGTGTGTGTGGGGGTGTTCTGTTGTGTGTGGTGGTGTTCTGTTGTGTGTGGTGGTGTTCTGTTGTGTGTGGGGGTGTAGTGTTGTGTGTGGTGGTGTTCTGTTGTGTGTGGTGGTGTTCTGTTGTGTGTGTGGGGGTGTTCTGTTGTGTGTGGTGGTGTTCTGTTGTGTGTGGTGGTGTTCTGTTGTGTGTGGTGGTGTTCTGTTGTGTGTGGGTGTGTTCTGTTGTGTGTGGTGGTGTAGTGTTGTGTGTGGTGGTGTTCTGTTGTGTGTGGTGGTGTTCTGTTGTGTGTGGGGGTGTTCTGTTGTGTGTGGTGGTGTTCTGTTGTGTGTGGTGGTGTTCTGTTGTGTGTGGGGGTGTAGAGTTGTGTGTGGTGGTGTTCTGTTGTGTGTGGTGGTGTTCTGTTGTGTGTGGTGGTGTTCTGTTGTGTGTGGGGGTGTTCTGTTGTGTGTGGTGGTGTTCTGTTGTGTGTGGTGGTGTTCTGTTGTGTGTGGGGGTGTAGTGTTGTGTGTGTTGGTGTTCTGTTGTGTGTGGGGGTGTAGTGTTGTGTGTGGGGGTGTAGTGTTGTGTGTGGTGGTGTTCTGTTGTGTGTGGGGGTGTAGTGTTGTGTGTGGGGGTGTAGTGTTGTGTGTGGTGGTGTTCTGTTGTGTGTGAGGGTGTTCTGTTGTGTGTGGTGGTGTTCTGTTGTGTGTGGTGGTGTTCTGTTGTGTGTGGTGGTGTTCTGTTGTGTGTGGGGGTGTACTGTTGTGTGTGAGGGTGTACTGTTGTGTGTGGGGGTGTTCTGTTGTGTGTGGTGGTGTACTGTTGTGTGTGGTGGTGTACTGTTGTGTGTGGTGGTGTTCTGTTGTGTGTGGGGGTGTACTGTTGTGTGTGGGGGTGTTCTGTTGTGTGTGGTGGTGTTCTGTTGTGTGTGGTGGTGTTCTGTTGTGTGTGTTGGTGTTCTGTTGTGTGTGGTGGTGTTCTGTTGTGTGTGTTGGTGTTCTGTTGTGTGTGAGGGTGTACTGTTGTGTGTGGGGGTGTTCTGTTGTGTGTGGTGGTGTTCTGTTGTGTGTGGTGGTGTTCTGTTGTGTGTGTTGGTGTTCTGTTGTGTGTGGTGGTGTTCTGTTGTGTGTGGTGGTGTTCTGTTGTGTGTGGTGGTGTTCTGTTGTGTGTGAGGGTGTTCTGTTGTGTGTGAGGGTGTTCTGTTGTGTGTTGTGGTGTTCTGTTGTGTGTGGTGGTGTTCTGTTGTGTGTGTTGGTGTTCTGTTGTGTGTGACTGGTGTTCTGTTGTGTGTGGTGGTGTTCTGTTGTGTGTGATGGTGTTCTGTTGTGTATGACTGGTGTTCTGTTGTGTGTGGTGGTGTTCTGTTGTGTGTGTGGGGGTGTACTGTTGTGTGTGGTGGTGTTCTGTTGTGTGTGGTGGTGTTCTGTTGTGTGTGAGGGTGTTTTGTTGTGTGTGGTGGTGTTCTGTTGTGTGTGAGGGTGTACTGTTGTGTGTGACTGGTGTTCTGTTGTGTGTGGTGGTGTTCTGTTGTGTGTGAGGGTGTTTTGTTGTGTGTGGTGGTGTTCTGTTGTGTGTGACTGGTGTTCTGTTGTGTGTGGTGGTGTTCTGTTGTGTGTGATGGTGTTCTGTTGTGTGTGATGGTGTTCTGTTGTGTGTGGTGTTCTGTTGTGTGTGAGGGTGTTCTGTTGTGTGTGGGGGTGTACTGTTGTGTGTGAGGGTGTTCTGTTGTGTGTGGTGGTGTTCTGTTGTGTGTGAGGGTGTTTTGTTGTGTGTGGTGGTGTTCTGTTGTGTGTGACTGGTGTTCTGTTGTGTGTGGTGGTGTTCTGTTGTGTGTGATGGTGTTCTGTTGTGTATGACTGGTGTTCTGTTGTGTGTGGTGTTCTGTCTTGTGTGGTGGTGTTCTGTTGTGTGTGAGGGTGTTCTGTTGTGTGTGGGGGTGTACTGTTGTGTGTGAGGGTGTTCTGTTGTGTGTGGTGGTGTTCTGTTGTGTGTGGTGGTGTTCTGTTGTGTGTGAGGGTGTTCTGTTGTGTGTGGGGGTGTACTGTTGTGTGTGAGGGTGTTCTGTTGTGTGTGGGGGTGTACTGTTGTGTGTGAGGGTGTTCTGTTGTGTGTGAGGGTGTACTGTTGTGTGTGGTGGTGTTCTGTTGTGTGTGAGGGTGTTCTGTTGTGTGTGGGGGTGTACTGTTGTGTGTGAGGGTGTACTGTTGTGTGTGGTGGTGTTCTGTTGTGTGTGGGGGTGTTCTGTTGTGTGTGGGGGTGTACTGTTGTGTGTGAGGGTGTACTGTTGTGTGTGGTGGTGTTCTGTTGTGTGTGGTGTTCTGTTGTCTGTGAGGGTGTTCTGTTGTGTGTGGTGTTCTGTTGTGTGTGGGGGTGTTCTGTTGTGTGTGGTGGTGTTCTGTTGTGTGTGGTGTTCTGTTGTGTGTGAGGGTGTTCTGTTGTGTGTGGTGTTCTGTTGTGTGTGGGGGTGTTCTGTTGTGTGTGGTGGTGTTCTGTTGTGTGTGAGGGTGTTCTGTTGTGTGTGGTGGTGTTCTGTTGTGTGTGGTGGTGTTCTGTTGTGTGTGGTGGTGTTCTGTTGTGTGTGGTGTTCTGTTGTGTGTGGTGGTGTTCTGTTGTGTGTGGTGTTCTGTTGTGTGTGGGGGTGTTCTGTTGTGTGTGGTGGTGTTCTGTTGTGTGTGAGGGTGTTCTGTTGTGTGTGGTGGTGTTCTGTTGTGTGGTGGTGTTCTGTTGTGTGTGGTGGTGTTCTGTTGTGTGTGGGGGTGTTCTGTTGTGTGTGGTGGTGTTCTGTTGTGTGTGGCGGTGTTCTGTTGTGTGTGAGGGTGTTCTGTTGTGTGTGGTGGTGTTCTGTTGTGTGTGTTGGTGTTCTGTTGTGTGTGATGGTGTTCTGTTGTGTGTGATGGTGTTCTGTTGTGTGTGTTGGTGTTCTGTTGTGTGTGTTGGTGTTCTGTTGTGTGTGGTGGTGTTCTGTTGTGTGTGGTGGTGTTCTGTTGTGTGTGGTGGTGTTCTGTTGTGTGTGGTGGTGTTCTGTTGTGTGTGGTGGTGTTCTGTTGTGTGTGGTGGTGTTCTGTTGTGTGTGGTGGTGTTCTGTTGTGTGTAGTGGTGTTCTGTTGTGTGTGGCGGTGTACTGTTGTGTGTGAGGGTGTTCTGTTGTGTGTGGTGGTGTTCTGTTGTGTGTGGTGGTGTTCTGTTGTGTGTGAGGGTGTTCTGTTGTGTGTGGGGGTGTACTGTTGTGTGTGAGGGTGTTCTGTTGTGTGTGGGGGTGTACTGTTGTGTGTGAGGGTGTTCTGTTGTGTGTGAGGGTGTACTGTTGTGTGTGGTGGTGTTCTGTTGTGTGTGAGGGTGTTCTGTTGTGTGTGGGGGTGTACTGTTGTGTGTGAGGGTGTACTGTTGTGTGTGGTGGTGTTCTGTTGTGTGTGGGGGTGTTCTGTTGTGTGTGGGGGTGTACTGTTGTGTGTGAGGGTGTACTGTTGTGTGTGGTGGTGTTCTGTTGTGTGTGGTGTTCTGTTGTCTGTGAGGGTGTTCTGTTGTGTGTGGTGTTCTGTTGTGTGTGGGGGTGTTCTGTTGTGTGTGGTGGTGTTCTGTTGTGTGTGGTGTTCTGTTGTGTGTGGTGTTCTGTTGTGTGTGGCGGTGTTCTGTTGTGTGTGGTGGTGTTCTGTTGTGTGTGGTGGTGTTCTGTTGTGTGTGGTGGTGTTCTGTTGTGTGTGACTGGTGTTCTGTTGTGTGTGGTGGTGTTCTGTTGTGTGTGTTGGTGTTCTGCTGTGTGTGGTGGTGTTCTGTTGTGTGTGTTGGTGTTCTGTTGTGTGTGGTGGTGTTCTGTTGTGTGTGGTGTTCTGTTGTGTGTGGTGTTCTGTTGTGTGTGGCGGTGTTCTGTTGTGTGTGGTGGTGTTCTGTTGTGTGTGGTGGTGTTCTGTTGTGTGTGGTGGTGTTCTGTTGTGTGTGACTGGTGTTCTGTTGTGTGTGGTGGTGTTCTGTTGTGTGTGTTGGTGTTCTGTTGTGTGTGGTGGTGTTCTGTTGTGTGTGTTGGTGTTCTGTTGTGTGTGGTGGTGTTCTGTTGTGTGTGGTGGTGTTCTGTTGTGTGTGTTGGTGTTCTGTTGTGTGTGTTGGTGTTCTGTTGTGTGTGGTGGTGTTCTGTTGTGTGTGGTGGTGTTCTGTTGTGTGTGGGGGTGTTCTGTTGTGTGTGGTGGTGTTCTGTTGTGTGTGGTGGTGTTCTGTTGTGTGTGGTGGTGTTCTGTTGTGTGTGGGGGTGTTCTGTTGTGTGTGGTGGTGTTCTGTTGTGTGTGGTGGTGTTCTGTTGTGTGTGGTGGTGTTCTGTTGTGTGTGACTGGTGTTCTGTTGTGTGTGTTGGTGTTCTGTTGTGTGTGGCGGTGTTCTGTTGTGTGTGTGGTGTTATTCTGTTGTGTGTGTGGTGGTGTTCTGTTGTGTGTGTTGGTGTTCTGTTGTGTGTGGTGGTGTTCTGTTGTGTGTGCTGGTGTTCTGTTGTATGTGGTGGTGTTCTGTTGTGTGTGGTGGTGTTCTGTTGTGTGTGTCGGTGTTCTGTTGTGTGTGGTGGTGTTCTGTTGTGTGTGGTGGTGTTCTGTTGTGTGTGGTGGTGTTCTGTTGTGTGTGAGGGTGTTCTGTTGTAGGTGGTGGTTTTCTGTTGTCTGTACAGGTGTTCTGTTGTGTGGTGTTCTTTTGTCTGTGGTGGTGTTCTGTTGTCTGTGGTGGTGTTCTGTTGTGTGTGGTGGTGTTCTGTTGTCTGTGGTGGTGTTCTGTTGTGTGTTCTAGTGTTCTATTGTCTGTGGTGGTTTTCTGTTGTCAGTGCTAGTGTTCTGTTGTCTGCACTGGTGTTCTGTTTCTGTGCTGGTGTTCTGTTGTCTGTGCAAGTGTTCTGTTGTCTGTGCAAGTGTTCTGTTGTCTGTGCAAGTGTTCTGTTGTCTGTGCTGGTGTTCTGTTGTCTGTGCAAGTGTTCTGTTGTCTGTGCAAGTGTTCTGTTGTCTGTGCAAGTGTTCTGTTTCTGTGCTGGTGTTCTGTTGTCTGTGCAAGTGTTCTGTTGTCTGTGCAAGTGTTCTGTTGTCTGTGCAAGTGTTCTGTTGTCTGTGTTGTCACAACACGGCAGAGTTTCAACATCCGGGGACACACCAGAGGGACCATAACGACCTCGTTAGTCCCCGCTGTCACACAGTTGTAGTCACGTTGCTCCTTACAACCATATACGCCATGGGGCAGACGGGTGAGAGGCGGGACCCAAGAGCCAAAGCTCAACCCCCCCTCCCCCCGCAAGCACAACTAGTTGAGTATGACACCAAGTGCCAGGAGAGGAGGTAGAAGGTGCCACACACTCCCCCCCCCCCCCCCATTACTAACTACTAACTGCTAACGAAGTAAATAATTGTTATTATGTTAGACAAATATTAACACTAACTGACCCTAAATAGCTTAGTTAGTCATTCAAAGAAATTTAGAATTCGTGGCTTCTCTTAGAAAATGGGACATTTGCCACGTCAACTGATTTATTTATTTATTTATTTTTATTTATATACTAGCTGTACCCGGCCACGCGTTGCTGAGCCACAACAACCTTCCCTTGTCCTCTCGTCCTCTCCACTATTCTCCCCTCCCCACGTCCCGTCCCCTCGTCCTCTCCACCATCCCCAACTCCCTCATCAGATGCGTTCCCAAATGATCTGATGTTTCATCAGAAAAATGAGAACATCAAATGATCTGAGGTTCTCACGAAATAAACGGTATGGTAAACAACACAGCTAAATTCCAACACAATGTCGTACTAAAAAAAATCAAAATTAAAATTATTCGAAATCAATGAAAATTCCATTTATCAATGCAATTGGAAACACTGAAATGAAATCATAACATATTTAGTATAGCATGTGTTGCTTTTACATGCAACAGATGGGGCTGTTTTTCTTTAAATCATGTTTTTACCTGTCACAGGTGTGGCATCTATATATAGTAGGTATAGAGAAACAAGCTCGTATGCAAATGGAGAGATGTGTCAAAATTTCAAAGTAATAAGTGAAGAACTTTCGGAGATTAGCGATTTTGAACAAGCAAACTTTTACATTTTTATTTATATATACAATAGTTGTTACATTCTTGTACAGCCACTAGTACGCGTAGCATTTTGGGCAGGTCATTAATCCTAATATTCCCAGGAATACGACCCGCCAAATCGTTTAACAACCAGGTACCTATTTTACTGTTGGGTGAACAGAGGCGTCAGTTAAGAATTGATGCCCATCAAATCCTCCCCGGCCAGGATACGAACCCAGGCCAAAGTGCTCGCTAACCGTCATGCGAGTATCTTACCAACTACACCACAGGGACTGCTACGGGTAGAGAAGGTCTAATTTTATTATTAAATACATTAGTCTTCCACAACTTCATTGGCTCCAAGGAAAACGGAGCCACACTCCGTTCTCAGAGTTAAGGAGTAACTATTCTTTCTTTAGTATTCCAAAGGGTAACTATGCTTTGGTTAGGATTTTTAAGGGGTAACTATTATTTGAATAGTAGATAGATTCAGAGATGGATGGATAGATCGATTGACAGAGGTATAGATAGACAGAGATGAGCAGATGGATGGTATGGTGTTGTGTGTTGCTGAGGAAGTCTTGGTTGTTGGGTTGATATAAAACCATTGCTTGGTTACTGACTTTACTACTTAAGCTGATACATGACTAGTAGCTACCAAGCTTGGCGGGCGTCCTGTATGCTTCTCCTGTTTTCCTTCTCTGGCGTCTGCTCCGCCACACATAGAAAACGGATGGTACCATTTTCTGTGAACATGACATCCCTCCTTTTCTTTAAAAAGAATGAATACAGGATGTCTACCATGCTTGTAGCACAAAGCAAAGTTATTGACACAAAGTAAGTTATTAACATATCAAGAGATACTGCATACATTTAACATTAATTAAGCACACAAAGAATTTAAACAACTTAATCTTTACCACAAAGGATTTCAATGTTAAAAATACATATGCAATGTTAAACAAACATGAAAGAAACTGTAATACAAAGTTACAAAATATTCAATGAGATATCTGCATTATTCAAACAATATTAAATTTAGTTCAGCATAATAAGTAAATACTTTGTATTACATAGGAACACAATTAATCATCAAATCGTGTAGGGCGTTTAACATGACGTTTAGGACGAGAGTCCCCAAATACAACAATATCCTTTGATGAATTGTTTATTGAGTTATAACTCATTTTTTCTTTTTCTTTTGCACGACTTTGCACTTCATCATTTTCTACACTAGTTGGAATCACTTTGAAATAGGCCATATTACGTGTTATACTATGATCTCTATTACTAGCTGTTACCATAGTTCCTTTTACACTAATCACTTTATATGGTTTTGTTTCATACGGCATATCTAGCTTTCCCTCTTTTTTCTTTTTAACGAGAACAGTGTCTCCAACCTTTATGAATTGTTCCTTTTGCACGTTGATCATGAGCAATTTTCATTTTGCCCTTGGCTAGTGCATCCTTCTGAGCGAGACGTTTATCCGTTACCTCGGCTGGCATGACGGGTAGTGAGATCCTCATAGGACGTCCAAATAAAAGTTCGCCAGGCGACTTGCCCAGTGTTCCATGTGGTGTTGCACGGTAGTTTCTGAGAAAAGCATACATAGCTTGTTTCCAGGATCGTCCTTCGGCATGAGCACAGCGTACCGCTTTCATGAGAGGTTGCATGAATCTCTCAACTTCTCCATTTGCTTGAGGATGTAGTGGCATCACACGGCGGTGTTTGAATCCAATATGCTCAGCAAAGTTGACGAAGTCTTGTCCATTGAATGGCGGTCCATTGTCCGTCTTGACAACTTCAGGAATGCCAAAGTTTGAAAAGATCTTGTCAAGTTTCGGGATGACGGCCTTTGCAGATGTGGAAGTGATGATTTCTACTTCTGGATAACGTGAGTGATCATCAATGACTACCATCAAGTACTCTCCAGTTGGTAGTGGTCCGCAGAAGTCCATCGATACTTCCGTCCATGGTGCAGCAGGTAGTGGTGAAGGTTGTAGAGGTGTTGGTCTTGAAGTATCCACTGCAGCTTGGCAAGGGACACAGGCATCATGCATATCCTTTGCTTGACGATCAATGCCAGGAAACCACACCTTTTCTCGTAGCAGCTGTTTGGTCCTAACAAGACCTTGGTGACCTTGATGTGCAAGCTTCAGAGCACGTTGCTAGAGAACAGCTGGAATAACGATACGAGTACCTCGCAGCACGGTGACACGTTGTTGCGCAACACTTAATTCTGTCTGGATGCGTTCAAGTACTTTGAATGCATCTTGGTCAACTCCTGAGGGTGGGATGCGTGGAAACTTTTTCTTAGTCAATGCATCCACTGTTGCTTGCAGAGTTGGGTCCTCTAGGGTTGCAGTACGGATTTCATCAAGAGTGAGAGCCTTAGGGACTGCATCACAGGTTACAGAGTGTACATATTCCTCGGCAACTTGCTGATGCTTGGTGATGGTGAAACTGTTGGCAGGATGTCGACTGATGTAATCAGCGGGATTGCCTGCACCCGGCTTGTATTTCACCGTAAAGTTGTATGGTTGCAGACGAAGAGCCCATCTCTCAATGCGAGCTGGTGGTTTGGACTTTGGATTGTTGAAGATGGTCTCCAACGGTTTGTGGTCAGTGACTATCGTGGTGAAGGGCGCACCAAGCAGATACACATTGTAGTGTTCACAGCCCCATACAAGAGCAAGAGCTTCCTTCTCTGTCTGACTGTATCGTTGCTCAACATCTGTGAGAGAACGGCTGGCAGAGTCAAATACTACTCTGGAATCTGGTTGACCAGGTTTGTGTTGGGCTAAAACAGCACCTAATCCAACAGGACTAGCATCCACCGTTAACTCAGTGTCCATTGATGGATCAAAGTATGCAGCAGTCGCATTCTCTACTGGTGCATCTTTCACAGCATCAAATGCATTTTGCTCGATATCGCTCCAGTACCATGATGCATTTTTCTTCAGGAGCTCACGTAGAGGCTTCTTAATGGTAGCAAAATCTGGAATGAAGCGAGAACAGTAGTTTGCCATTCCCAGAAAACTATGTACTTCAGTGGACGTTGAAGGAGGTGCAGCATTCTTGATATCTGCAACTTTCTTAGGATCTGGAGACAGACCTTTGTCACTAAGTACATGTCCAAAGAATTCAATTTTATGTTGATTGAACTCACACTTTGCTCGGCTTAGCGTCAAATTCTTTTCTCGTAAGAGTTGCAATGTTGCACGAAGAGCTTTGTCGTGTTCAGCTTGGGTACGGCCATAAACAATGATGTCATCAGACATGTTGTCAGCATTAGGTATATCTTGCAATACCTGGCTGATGATGTGCTGGAATACCTCGGCAGCACTGTTAATACCAAAACTCAGGCGCTTGTACCTATACAGACCTCGATGTGTCGTAAACGTTGTGATGAACCGACTCTCATCATCAAGTTCAAGCTGATGATAGCCCTTGTTTAAATCTAACTTGCTGAATACAGTTGCACCATTCAAGCGGTAGATCATATCATCTACAGTGGGTGTAGGATGGCGTTCACGCATTATTGCCTTGTTGGGAACACGCATGTCCACACAAATGCGTATCTCATCTGGATTCTTCGGCTTTGGTGGAGTGACAATTGGGCTTACCCATGGTGTTGGGCCTGTTACTGGTTCAATGATATCTAGTTCCATCAGCCTATCCAGTTCAGCATCGACTTTCTTGCGAGTATGGAATGGTTGTCGGCGATGTGGTTGGGCAACTGGAATTACATCTGGGTTGATGTGCAGATGTACTTTGCTATCAGTATAACAACCTATGGATTTAAATTGATCAGAAAATTCAAATTTGGGGGGAGATAAGTCCTAGTTCTACCAGGTACTCAAAGTTCAATACACTGTGGTCACTCATTCCCAAGGGCGCTTCCATCTTAACTTCCCTTATATCCCATTCATTTAGGGTAAATATCAAATCAAGCATTGCTGGCTCATCTTCTCCTCTCATTCTTGTTGGTTCTTTGGTGTGCTGGCTTAGAAAGTTTCTTGTTGCCACGTCCAGCAGCTTAGCTCTCCATGTTTCTGGTCCTCCATGCGGGTCTCTGTTCTTCCAATCTATCTTCCCATGGTTGAAGTCTCTCATAATTAGTAGTCCAGATCCATTCCTGCTAGCAACAGAAGCTGCTCTTTCTATTATGTTAATGGTGGCCATGTTGTTTCAATCATATTCCTGTCTAGGTCTTCTGTCATTTGGTGGTGGATTATATATGACTGCGACTATAATTTTTTTCCCTCCATTTGTTACAGTACCTGCTATGTAGTCCCTGAAACCTTCACAGCCCTGAATATCCATCTCCTCAAAATCCCAGCCTTTTCTTACCAGCAGAGCTACACCACCCCCACCTCTTCCTTCCCTCTCTTTCCTCATAACATAATAGTCCTGTGGGAACACTGCATTTGTTATCGTTTTCGTGATCTTTGTTTCTGTGAGGGCTATTATGTCTGGGTTTTCCTCTAGTACCAGTTCTCCAAGCTCATTTGCTTTATTTGTAATTCCATCTATGTTAGTGTACATCGCTTTGAGGCTTTTTTGTGTTTGTGTTTGTCTGTGTGTGTGTGTACTCACCTAATTTTGCTTGCTGGGGTTGAGCTCTGGCTCTTTGGTCCCACCTCTCAACCGTCAATCAACTGGTGTACAGATTCCTGAGCCTACTGGGCTCTATCATATCTACATTTGAAACTGTGTATGGAGTCAGCCTCCACCACATCACTTCCTAGTGCATTCCATTTACTAACTACTCTGACACTGAAAAAGTTCTTTTTAATGTCTCTGTGGCTCATTTGGGTACTCAGCTTCCACCTGTGTCCCCTTGTTCGCGTCCCTCCAGTGTTGAATAGTTCATCCTTGTTTACCCGGTCGATTCCCCTGAGGATTTTGTAGGTTGTGATCATGTCCCCCCTAACTCTTCTGTCTTCCAGTGTCGTAAGGTGCATTTCCCGCAGCCTTTCCTCATAACTCATGCCTCTTAGTTCTGGGACTAGTCTAGTAGCATACCTTTGGACTTTTTCCAGCTTCGTCTTGTGCTTGACAAGGTACGGGCTCCATGCTGGGGCCGCATACTCCAGGATTGGTCTTACATATGTGGTGTACAAGATTCTGAATGATTCCTTACACAGGTTCCTGAACGCCGTTCTGATGTTAGCCAGCCTCGCAAATGCCGCAGACGTTATTCTCTTTATGTGGGCTTCAGGAGACAGGTTTGGTGTGATATCAACTCCTAGATCTTTCTCTCTGTCTGTTTCATTAAGTACTTCATCTCCTATTCTGTATCCTGTGTCTGGCCTCCTGTTTCCACTGCCTAGTTTCATTACTTTGCATTTACTCGGGTTGAACTTCAACAGCCATTTGTTGGACCATTCACTCAGTCTATCTAGGTCATCTTGTAGCCTCCAACTATCATCCTCTGTTTCAATCCTCCTCATAATTTTTGCATCGTCGGCAAACATTGAGAGGAAAGAATCTATACCCTCTGGGAGATCATTTACATATACCAGAAACAGTATAGGTCCAAGGGACTCCACTTGTAACGTCTCGCCAATCTGAGACCTCACCCCTCACACAGACTCGTTGTCTCCTGTTGCTTAGGTACTCCTCTATCCACCGGAGTTCCTTCCCTTTCACTCCAGCCTGCATCTCCAACTTTCGCACTAGCCTCTTGTGTGGCACTGTATCAAAGGCTTTCTGACAATCGAGAAATATGCAGTCAGCCCACCCTTCTCTTTCTTGCCTGATTTTTGTTGCCTGGTCGTAGAATTCAAGTAACCCTGTGAGGCAGGACCTGCCATCCCTGAACCCATGTTGATGCTGTGTTACAAAGTTCCTTCGCTCCAGATGTTCCACTAGTTTTTTTCGCACAATCTTCTCCATCAGCTTGCATGGTATGCAGGTTAGGGACACTGGCATGTAGTTCAGTGCCTCCTGTCTATCCCCTTTCTTGTATATCGGGACTACGTTAGCTGCTTTCCAAATATCTGGCAGTTCCCCTGTTGCCAGTGATTTGTTATACACCATGGAGAGTGGTAGGCACAGTTCTCTTGCTCCTTCCTTTAGTACCCAAGGGGAGATTCCATCTGGGCCTATAGCCTTTGTCACATCCATCTCTAGTAAACACTTCCTTACTTCCCCACTGGTAATCTCAAACTCTTCCAGTGGTTCCTGGTTAGCTATTCCCTCACTTACCTCTGGAATTTCTCCTTGCTCTAAGGTGAAGACCTCCTGGAATTTCTTATTCAATTCCTCACACATTTCCTTGTCGTTTGTAGTGAATCCTTCCGCCCCTATCCTTAATTTCATAACCTGTTCCTTTACTGTTGTTTTTCTCCTGATGTGGCTATGCAACAATTTAGGCTGAGTCTTTGCCTTGCTTGCGATGTCATTTTCGTATTGTCTTTCTACCTCTCTTCTCATCCTGACATATTCATTCCTGGCATTCTGGTATCTTTCTCTGCTCTCCAGTGTCCTGTTATTCCTATAGTATCTCCATGCCCTTTTACTTTGCTGCTTAGCTAGCCTACATCTTTGATTAAACCATGGGTTTCTCATTGTGTGTGTGTACTCACCTAGTTGTACTCACCTAGTTGTGTTTGCAGGGGTTAAGCTCTGGCTCTTTAGTGCCGCCTCTCAACCGTCAATCAACAGGTGTACAGATTCCTGAGCCTATTGGGCTCTATCATATCTACACTTGAAACTGTGTATGGAGTCAGCCTCCACCACATCACTTCCTAATGCATTCCATTTGTCAACCACTCTGACACTAAAAAAGTTCTTTCTAATATCTCTGTGGCTCATTTGGGCACTCAGTTTCCACCTGTGTCCCCTTGTGCGTGTTCCCCTTGTGTTAAATAGACTGTCTTTATCTACACTATCAATTCCCTTCAGAGTCTTGAATGTGGTGATCATGTCCCCCCTAACTCTTCTGTCTTCCAGCGAAGTGAGGTTTAATTCCCGTAGTCTCTCCTCGTAGCTCATACCTCTCAGCTTGGGTACTAGTCTGGTGGCAAACCTTTGAACCTTTTCCAGTTTAGTCTTATCCTTGACTAGATATGGACTCCATGCTGGGGCTGCATACTCCAGGATTTGCCTGACATATGTGGTATACAAAGTTCTGAATGATTCTTTACACAAGTTTCTGAATGCCGTTCGTATGTTAGCCAGCCTGGCATATGCCGCTGATGTTATCCGCTTGATATGTGCTGCAGGAGACAGATCTGGCGTGATATCAACCCCCAAGTCTTTTTCCTTCTCTGACTCCTGAAGAATTTCCTCTCCCAGATGATACCTTGTATCTGGCCTCCTGCTCCCTACACCTATCTTCATTACATTACATTTGGTTGGGTTAAACTCTAACAACCATTTGTTCGACCATTCCTTCAGCTTGTCTAGGTCTTCTTCAAGCCTCAAACAGTCCTCTTCTGTTTTAATCCTTCTCATAATTTTAGCATCGTCCGCAAACATTGAGAGAAATGAATCGATACCCTCCGGGAGATCATTTACATATATCAGAAACAAGATAGGACCGAGTACAGAGCATTGTGGGACTCCACTGGTGACTTCACGCCAATCGGAGGTCTCACCCCTCACCGTAACTCTCTGCTTCCTATTGCTTAGATACTCCCTTATCCACTGGAGCACCTTACCAGCTACACCTGCCTGTCTCTCCAGCTTATGTACCAGCCTCCTATGCGGTACTGTGTCAAAGGCTTTCCGACAATCCAAGAAAATGCAGTCCGCCCAGCCCTCTCTTTCTTGCTTAATCTTTGTCACCTGATCGTAGAATTCTATCAAGCCTGTAAGGCAAGATTTACCCTCCCTGAACCCATGTTGGCGATTTGTCACGAAGTCCCTTCTCTCCAGATGTGTTACCAGGTTTTTTCTCACGATCTTCTCCATCACCTTGCATGGTATACAAGTCAAGGACACTGGCCTGTAGTTCAGTGCCTCTTGTCTGTCGCCCTTTTTGTATATTGGGACCACATTTGCCATCTTCCATATTTCTGGTAGGTCTCCCGTCTCCAGTGACTTACTATACACTATGGAGAGTGGCAAGCAAAGTGCCTCTGCACACTCTTTCAGTATCCATGGTGAGATCCCATCTGGACCAACAGCCTTTCTAACATCCAGATCCAGCAGGTGTCTCTTGACCTCCTCTCTCGTAATTCCAACTCTTCCCAGGCCGCCTGGTTTACCTCCCTTTCTCTTAGCATAGTGACTTCACCTTGTTCTATTGTGAAGACCTCGTGGAACCTCTTGTTGAGTTCTTCACACACCTCTCTGTCATTCTCTGTATACCTGTCCTCGCCTGTTCGAAGTTTCAATACCTGTTCTTTCACTGTTGTTTTCCTTCTGATGTGACTGTGGAGTAGCTTTGGTTCGGTCTTGGCTTTGTTTGCTATATCATTTTCAAAACTTTTCTCTGCTTCTCTTCTCACCCTGACATACTCATTCCTGGTTCTCTGGTATCTCTCTCTGCTTTCTGGTGTTCTGTTATTCCGGAAGTTCCTCCACGCCCTTTTGTTCAGTTTCTTCGCTTCCATACATGCCCTATTATACCATGGATTCTTCTGTTGCTTCTCGGATTTTTCCCTTTGGGCCGGGATGAATCTGTTTACTGCCTCCTGACACTTTTTGGTAACATAGTCCATCATACCCTGTACAGACTTATCTCTGAGGTCTGTGTCCCAAGGTATTTCACTTAGGAAACTTCTCATCTGTTCATAATTCCCCTTTCGGTATGCCAGCCTTTTGATTCCTAGTTCTTTTTGGGGGGAGATAAGTCCTAGCTCTACCAGGTACTCAAAGTTCAATACACTGTGGTCACTCATTCCCAAGGGCGCTTCCATCTTAACTTCCCTTATATCCCACTCATTTAGGGTAAATATCAAATCAAGCATTACTGGTTCATCTTCTCCTCTCATTCTTGTTGGTTCTTTGATGTGCTGGCTTAGAAAGTTTCTTTTTGCCACGTCCAGCAGCTTAGCTCTCCATGTTTCTGGTCCTCCATGCGGGTCTCTGTTCTTCCAATCTATCTTCCCATGGTTGAAGTCTCCCATAATTAGTAGTCCAGATCCATTCCTGCTAGCAACAGAAGCTGCTCTTTCTATTATGTTAATGGTGGCCATGTTGTTTCTATCATATTACTGTCTAGGTCTTCTGTCATTTGGTGGTGGATTATATGTGACTACGACTATATATATAATATATATGTGACTACGACTGTGTGTATGTACTCACCTAGTACTCACCTAGTTGTGTTTGCGGGGGTTGAGCTCTGGCTCTTTGGTCCCGCCTCTCAACCGTCAATCAACAGGTGTACAGATTCCTGAGCCTATCGGGCTCTGTCATATCTACACTTGAAACTGTGTATGGAGTCAGCCTCCACCACATCACTTCCTAATGCATTCCATTTGTGTGTGTGTGTTTGTGTGTGTGTTTGTGTGTGTGTGTGTGTGTGTGTGTGTGTGTGTGTGTGTGTGTGTGTGTGTGTGTGTGTGTGTGTGTGTGTGTGTGTGTGTGTGTGTGTGTGTGTGTGAGTACTCACCTAGTTGTGTTTGCAGGGGTTGAGCTCTGGCTCTTGGTAAGTGGTAAGACACTCGCCTGGCGTTCCGCGAGCGCTATGTCATGGGTTCGTATCCTGGCCGGGGAGGATTTACTGGGCGCAATTCCTTAACTGTAGCCTCTGTTTAACGCAACAGTAAAATGTGTACTTGGATGAAAAAACGATTCTTCGCGGCAGGGGATCGTATTCCAGGGACCATAGGATTAAGGACTTGCCCGAAACGCTACGCGTACTAGTGGCTGTACAAGAATGTAACGACTCTTGTATATATCTCAAAAAAAAAAACAGGTGTACAGATTCCTGAGCCTATTGGGCTCTATCATATCTACACTTGAAACTGTATATGGAGTCACCCTCCACCACATCACTTCCTAATGCATTCCATTTGTCAACCACTCTGACACTAAAAAAGTTCTTTCTAATATCTCTGTGGCTCATTTGGGCACTCAGTTTCCACCTGTGTCCCCTTGTGCGTGTTCCCCTTGTGTTAAATAGACTGTCTTTATCTACCCTATCAATTCCCTTCAGAATCTTGAATGTGGTGATCATGTCCTCCCTAACTCTTCTGTCTTCCAGCGAAGTGAGGTTTAATTCCCGTAGTCTCTCCTCGTAGCTCATACCTCTCAGCTCGGGTACTAGTCTGGTGGCAAACCTTTGAACCTTTTCCAGTTTAGTCTTATCCTTGACTAGATATGGACTCCATGCTGGGGCTGCATACTCCAGGATTGGCCTGACATATGTGGTATACAAAGTTCTGAATGATTCTTTACACAAGTTTCTGAATGCCGTTCGTATGTTGGCCAGCCTGGCATATGCCGCTGATGTTATCCGCTTGATATGTGCTGCAGGAGACAGGTCTGGCGTGACCTGTCCTGTGACCTGTATGTGTGTGTGTGTGTGTGTGTGTGTGTGTGTGTGTGTGTGTGTGTGTGTGTGTGTGTGTGTTTACTAGTTGTGTTTTTGCGGGGGTTGAGCTTTGCTCTTTCGGCCCGCCTCTCAACTGTCAATCAACTGTTTACTAACTTTTTTTTTTTTTTTTTTTTTTTTTTTTTTTTTTTTTTTTTTTTTTTTTTTCCACACCACACACACACACCAGGAAGCAGCCCGTGACAGCTGACTAACTCCCGGGTACCTATTTACTGCTAGGTAACAGGGGCACTTAGGGTGAAAGAAACTTTGCCCATTTGTTTCTGCCTCGTGCGGGAATCGAACCTGCGCCACAGAATTACGAGTCCTGCGCGCTATCCACCAGGCTACGAGGCCCACACACACACACACACCCACTGTGTGTGTGTGTGTGTGTGTACTCACCTATTTGTGCTTGCGGGGGTTGAGCTTTGGCTCTTTGGTCCCGCCTCTCAACTGTCAATCAACTGGTGTACAGATTCCTGAGCCTACTGGGCTCTATCATATCTACATTTAAAACTGTGTATGGAGTCAGCCTCCACCACATCACTGCCTAGTGCATTCCATCCGTTAACTACTCTGACACTGAAAAAGTTCCTTCTAACGTCTCTGTGGCTCATGTGAGTACTCAGTTTCTACCTGTGCCCCCTTGTTCGCGTCCCACCAGTGTTGAATAGTTTATCCTTGTTTACCCGGTCGATTCCCCTGAGGATTTTGTAGGTTGTGATCATGTCTCCCCTTACTCTTCTGTCTTCCAGTGTCGTAAGGTGCATTTCCCGCAGCCTTTCCTCGTAACTCATGCCTCTTAGTTCTGGGACTAGTCTAGTGGCATACCTTTGGACTTTTTCCAGCTTCGTCTTGTGCTTGACAAGGTACGGGCTCCATGCTGGGGCCGCATACTCCAGGATTGGTCTTACATATGTGGTGTACAAGATTCTGAATGATTCCTTACACAGGTTCCTGAACGCCGTTCTGATGTTAGCCAGCCTCGCATATGCCGCAGACGTTATTCTCTTTATGTGGGCTTCAGGAGACAGGTTTGGTGTGATATCAACTCCCAGATCTTTCTCTCTGTCTGTTTCATTAAGTACTTCATCTCCTATTCTGTATCCTGTGTTTGGCCTCCTATTTCCACCACCTAGTTTCCACCTAGTTTTCCACCTAGTTTTTTTGTGTGTGTGTGTGTATATATATATATATATATATATATATATATATATATATATATATATATATATATATATATATATATATGTCGTACCTAGTAGCCAGAACGCACTTTTCACCCTACTATGCAATGCCCAATTTGCCTAATAGGCCAAGTTTTCGTGAATTAATGTTTTTTCGACGACCTAACCTACCTAACCTAACCTAACCTACCTTTTTCGGTTACCTAACCCAACCTAACCTATAAAGATAGGTTAGGTTAGGTTAGGTAGGGTTGGTTAGGTTCGGTCATATATCTACGTTAATTTTAACTACAATAAAATAAAATTGACCTCATATATAATGAAATGGGTAGCTTTATCATTTCATAAGAAAAAAATTAGAGAAAATATATTAATTCAGGAAAACTTGGCTTATTAGGCAAATCGGGCCATGCATAGTAGGCTGAGAAGTGCGTTCTGGCTACTAGGTACGACATATATATATATATATATATATATATATATATATATATATATATATATATATATATATATATATATATATATATATATATATATATTGGGCTCAGAGCGTACAATACATACGCCAGAATCTAATGACAAACTGCACCACGAGTGTCGCCGGGGGTTGGTTAGTCATGGAGCAGCGTTAATAAGCTCCATATACATAAATGTTATAACAAGATGTAACAACTTGAAATCAAGTTGTTACAAGAGAATCATATGGACGGGACAGGATTAACCAATCTTTATTAAGTCTTTTATCCTTATCTATCTCTATCTATCTCTATCTATCTCTACCTCTATCTATCTCTATCTATCTATCTCTCTCTCATTTCCCCTCTGAGCCTCATCACGTCCCCCTCTGGAGGTCGTTCCATCTCCCCTTCCCTGAGGCGATAGTTAGGTCGTGTAGTGACGTCAGTAATTACAGGTGTGAGAGGTGGGGGGGGGGAGGGAGAGGGGGGCGGCGCCCCCTCTAGTCAGGTAACTGCAATCGATGGGAAGGGTGTGACCCCCATTACCCTCTGGCCCCCCCCTCTGAGTCACCATTATGACCCCCAGTGTGTTGGGGGGTTGGGATCTAGCTCCTGGTCTCTGGTTAAGGAAGGCTTACCATAGACTGGAGGGGGGGGGAGAGTGATGGTTTCCTTTGCCTTGTTTCTTTAGCCTTTCACCTCTGGTTCCTGGCAACTTGGAGGCTTTCTGGCACGAGGACACTGATGCGATTGAAGAGCATTGATGAGTTAGGTATTCATACCTGCTGATGATATATTGTGACAAGATATATATATATATATATATATATATATATATATATATATATATATATATATATATATATATATATATATATATATATATATATATATTATATATATATATATATATATATATATATATATATATATATATATATATATATATACACACACACACACACACACACACACATATATACAGTAGAATACATACGCGTGTATTAGTCAGTCATAATATTAGCGACCTACTATACTTGAGCAGTATTGGTGAGGCCAAATAT
>NC_091153.1:40312217-40337217 GCF_040958095.1 Procambarus clarkii
TTCAAGCTCACACGAAATGACATGTTTGGCAGCTTAACCCGATGGGTACTAACCCCCCTTCTGTTTACCCGTTGGGTATTAACCCCCCCCCCTTCCGTTTACCCGTTGGGTATTACTCCCTCCGTTTACCCGCACCTTGCGTTTCAGGTTCTGGTGCTTTGTGTAGTGCTGTGGATTTATTGCATCTTTAGTATGAGGAGATAGAGAATGCAATATTACAAGGCGCATTGCATGCGATATGAATATTCCGCCAGCCATCACACACACACACACGCACACACACACTCACACACACACACACACACACACACGCACACACACACACACACACACACACACGGCTCGTTTAGCTCCCCCCCCCTCTCTCTGACCTTCCCCCCCCCCCCCCCCCAGAATGCAACCCCAGCAACAAGTGCCTAACTAAAGCAATACGACCCTCTGCATTAAGGTCGTAGTGCATTATGCAATTGCTAAGTAGATAGCGGAACTCCTGAGTTCCACTACCCTGTTGTGGCTGGTACTCGTACGTCTGAGACGACGCTAATCATCCTTGAGGGTTAATTGCGTTGTAATTTCTAGTGATTTTGGGTTAAATTGTTTTACGTAAGATTTCTAATTTGTTTCTTTTTTTTTTCCTGCGGACACAATAAACCTGGATATATGTGGCTGTTTTGTCCAGGGGTGCTAGGACGTGGCTGTTGTTTTGTCCAGGCCTGCTAGGACGTGGCTGTTTTGTCCAGGGGTGCTAGGACGTGGCTGTTTTGTCCAGGGGTGCTAGGACGTGGCTGTTGTTTTGTCCAGGGGTGCTAGGACGTGGCTGTTTTGTCCAGGGGTGCTAGGACGTGGCTGTTGTTTTGTCCAGGGGTGCTAGGACGTGGCTGTTGTTTTGTCCAGGCCTGCTAGGACGTGGCTGTTTTGTCCAGGGGTGCTAGGACGTGGCTGTTTTGTCCAGGGGTGCTAGGACATAGCTGTTTTGTCCAGGGGTGCTAGGACGTGGCTGTTTTGTCCAGGGGTGCTAGCACGAGTTTGTTGTTTTGTCCAGGCCTGCTAGGACGTGGCTGTTTTGTCCAGTCGTGCTAGGACGTGTCTGTTTTGTCCAGGCCTGCTAGGACGAATCTTATTTTGTTCAGGCCTGCTAGGACGAGTCTTATTTTGTCCAGGCCTGCTAGGACGAGTCTTTTTTTGTCCAGGGGTGCTAGGACGTGGCTGCTTTGTCCAGGCCTGCTAGGACGAGTCCTATTTTGTCCAGGCCTGCTAGCACTTGCCTATAATAATTTATAATAACCTATGATGTCCAATCCAAACTTATATATCCTATCCAAATCTAAGGCTTAGTCCCATATCCTAATTATCCTAACAGAAGCTAAAAAAAAATAGATTTAGTTAAATTACAATGTCCAAACTAAATTTATGTTATTAAATCATCTAAATCCAGCCATGTTTTTTAATCCAAGCTAAATGTATCTTACATTTTCAAATTTTATTCCCAATTTATCATATCCAGTCTAAATTCTAACCTTCCCAATCGAATTTAACCCATTCTAACCTAAAATATTCTATCCCAACCTATCCTAACCTATAATAACCTAACCCAACATATGGTGGTCTATCCAAACCTATCATCTACTATGATAGGTTAACATATCCAATCCCAACCTAAGGTTGTTCGTACTATCCTATTGAGAAGTTAAATATAACTAAATTTGAGCAATTTTACAATGCTCTAACCAATTCTAGCCTAGTTCATCCCAGCAGAGCTAATTCTAAATAAATCTAGCCAAATTTAATCTATCCTGCTCGATTTTATCTAAACTTATCATACCCAAATTTTTACTCATCTGAATCAATTTTAACCTATCCTAACCCCATGCTATCCCATCCACACTGAAGTGACTCTATCCTAGTCTGGGATAGCTTATCCCATCCTTGTAGAATCTATCCAACCCAAATATATATTATAATAAGGTAAATTTGTGGGAAATTTTTCAAAACTGAACCTATCCTAATTTATCCTAACAGAACATAATTTTTACTCTATAATAACCCATTCTATCCTATGATGTTCTATCTCAACCCATGATATTATTCTATTAGGTTTTATCCCAACCTAAAAAAGTCAACCCTAATTCATCCCAACAGAAGGTATATCTAACTAAATCTAACCACATGTATCTTTTCTATCCAAATATATCTTAATTTGCACCTATTTTATCTAAATTTGTACCTATTTGATTTCAGTTTATACCTATTTTATCTAAATTAGTACCTATCTTAATCTAATTTAACCCATTCTTAGCTATAATATCTCATCCTAACCTATGAACTCCTGTCTATACCAAAGTTACCCTATCCTAACCCCAAGGTCACCTGTCCTATCCTAACAGAACCTGTACTACCTAAGTTTATCCTAAATTTTAGATAACCTGCCAAAATGTATCCTAATTAATTTTAGAGTAGAACTAGCTTAAATATAAACATATTTAAACTATTTATATCCAGATTTATCCTAACCTACATCCTCACCTATCCTTATATCCAAGATCTCGTATGCGTAGATAATTCACATTATTTCTATTATTTAAAGCTATTTTCACTTACGGGCGGTCGGGGATTGAACGCCGACCTGTAGGAAGCGAGACCGTCGCTCTACCGCCCAGGTCAAGTGGTTGGGCATGAAACATTAGTTTGAGGGAGCCTTTGTGTGTGTGCAGGATCGAGCTCTTAGCTCTTGGACCCCACCTTCCTAACCACAGGTGGACGAATGGACTGATTTCCAACCTGTGTTTTCTTATATCTAATATATATATTTCTCTCTCTCTTACTCTCTCTGTTACTCTCTCTCTTACTCTCTCTGTTACTCTCTCTCTTACTCTCTCTCTCTCTCTCTCTCTCTCTCTCTCTCTCTCTCTCTCTCTCTCTCTCTCTCTCTCTCTCTCTCTCTCTCTCTCTCTCTCTCTCTCTCTCTCTCTCTCTCTCTCTCTCTCTCTCTCTCTCTCTCTCTCTCTCTCTCTCTCTCTCTCTCTCTCTCTCTCTCTCTCTCTCTCTCTCTCCCCAAATCGTTTAATTCGAGCTTGACAAGTTAAGAGATTTTCAAGGTTGCTATTAATATTAAATTTAACTTGCCTCTTCCTCCCTCCCTCTCTCTCAGTCTCCCTCCCTCTCCCTCCCTCTCCCTCTCTCTCCCTCCCTCTCCCTCTCTCTCCCTCCCTCTCCCTCCCTCTCCCTCTCTCTTCCTCCCTCTCCCTCTCTCTCCCTCCTAAACCTCTCCTTCCTTCTTTCTCCAATTCCCGACTCTCTTCCGTGTCATCCGCCTCAGAATCATCATGGTTTCCCTTCTACATCTATCCTTTCCACTCGGAGGGAATGGTAGAATAGATGGAGAGAGAGGAGAGAGAGAGAGAGATGGGGGAGGAGGGGGATTCCCTCCCCATCTGTTTCTCTCTCAATTCTGTCTTCCTCTGTTTCCCTAGATCTTCCTCCCATTCTCTTTCTACTCTCTTGTATCCCCTACTTTACTATCTTTTCCTCCCCTCCCCTTTCTTTCACTCTTCCTTATCTCTCACTTCTCCTTATCTCTCACTCCTTATCTCTCACTCCTCTGACCTAACGACCCCATTTCTCAGTGCCTATTATCTCTCACTGGGGTCCATTTCCCATTTTATTATCCAGGTCATTCCTAATGGGGGGGGGGAGATGGTAGTGGAGGTCAGGGGGTGGCGGGAGATGGTGCAAAAGGTGATAGAGGCAGAGACCAAACAACCATAGGAGGCTAACAAGGCCATTACTGTTCCACAGAGACGCTTTTCAGCGTGAAGGAATGACTCCTCAAGCACAGTAAGATCTCTCTCTCTCTCTCTCTGTGTCTCTGTCTGTCTGTCTCTCTGTGTCTGTGTCTGTCTCTCTCTCTCTCTCTGTCTCTGTGTCTTTCTCTCTCTCTGTGTCTCTGTGTCTCTCTCTCTCTGTGTCTCTGGCTGTCTCTCTCTGTGTCTCTGTGTCTCTCTCTCTCTGTGTCTCTGTCTGTCTCTTTCTCTCTCTGTGTCTCTGGCTGTCTCTCTCTCTCTGTGTCTCTGTCTCTCTCTCTCTCCCTGTCTCTCCCTACGTCCTCTCGTCTCTCCCAGCTGTCACAAGGGTGAAGGAGCGAGTGAGAACACAGGCAGGAGCTGTTTTACTGAGAGATCTGTGTCGTCTCTTTATTGACGAATCATATTTCTTCCGCGAAGGACTCATCCTCTTCCTTCGACAGCTGATGAATGAGGAAGTGTCGGGAGCATTGTGAGCCGGACTAGCTGGGATCCTGGCCGGCTTAGATGGGGTCCTAGCCGGCTTAGATGGGTCCCAGCCGGCTTAGCTGGGTCCTAGCCGGCTTAGCTGGGTCCTAGCCGGTTTAGCTGGGTCCTTTGCCGGCTTAGATGGGGTCCCAGCCGGCCGGCTAGGGACGAGCAGGGGGCTGGTTTGACCCTGTGGGGGGCACAGTCCCCCCCTCACTTGGGGGTCAGAGGCTTTTCCACCAACTGGATTATTGCTTGTTCTGGCCTGTGGGGGTTGGGGTCTAGCTCCTGGACCTCGCCAATGAAGGTAGTGAGAGTTCTGTAGGGACGTCCAGGCGGTCCCGTATGGACCGTATGGGTCTTGTGGACGTCGGCGCTTTTCGACGGAAAAGTACCGTTCGTTGCGACAGATAAACACTGGGACAGAGATGGCTGTGGTGACCAGGGGCCAGAGTCACGAAGCAGTTACGCATGCACTTACGAGGGGCCAGATTCACGAAGCAGTTACGCATGCACTTACGAGGGGCCAGATTCACGAAGCAGTTACGCAAGCACTTACGAGGGGCCAGAGTCACGAAGCAGTTACGCAAGCACTTACGAGGGGCCAGAGTCACGAAGCAGTTACGCAAGCACTTACGAGGGGCCAGAGTCACGAAGCAGTTACGCAAGCACTTACGAGGGGCCAGATTCACGAAGCAGTTACGCAAGCACTTACGAGGGGCCAGATTAATGAAGCAGTTACGCAAGCACTTACGAGGGGCCAGATTCACGAAGCAGTTACGCAAGCACTTACGAGGGGCCAGAGTCACGAAGCAGTTACGCAAGCACTTACGAGGGGCCAGATTAATGAAGCAGTTACGCAAGCACTTACGAGGGGCCAGAGTCACGAAGCAGTTACGCAAGCACTTACGAGGGGCCAGATTAATGAAGCAGTTACGCATGCACTTACGAGGGGCCCAGATTCACGAAGCAGTTACGCAAGCATTTACGAGGGGCCAGATTAATGAAGCAGTTACGCAAGCACTTACGAGGGGCCAGATTAATGAAGCAGTTATGCAAGCACTTACGTGGGGCCAGATTCACGAAGCAGTTACGCATGCACTTACGAGGGGCCAGATTAATGAAGCAGTTACGCAAGCACTTACGAGGGGCCAGATTAATGAAGCAGTTACGCAAGCACTTACGAGGGGCCAGATTAACGAAGCAGTTACGCAAGCACTTACGAGGGGCCAGATTAATGAAGCAGTTACGCAAGCACTTACGAGGGGCCAGATTAACGAAGCAGTTACGCAAGCACTTACGAGCCTATTGAGTTCCAGGAGTGGGAATCCGTGGCTAAGTGCTTCAGCACCTTGTCACTTTCTCTAGCAAGAATGTTGTGCTGGTGTTAGTGTATCCTGGGTTCGTATCCCGGCCGGCGGGGAAGGATTGACTGGGCGCCAATCCTTAACTGACGCCTCTGTTTACCCAACAGTAAAATGGGTACCTGGTTGTTAAACGATTTGGCGGGTCGTATTCCGGGGAACATAGAACTCCTGTATATATAAATAAATAAATAAAAATAATAACAAAAGTGTCGTTTACATTGTAAGTTACCACAGTGCTCATAACGACCCTACTAGGCACTTCAACTTCCATGCTGTGTATTGCGGTATTGAACACAGCCTCCTGCTGTTCTTTGAGGAAATTTGTTGTTTTGGAATTATGTATATGATAAAAAAATATTTTTTATTTTTTCTTAACTTCTTAATACAGCTTACTGTTTATCTTGCATTTCTTCTTTCTATCACTCTGGCGTCTGCTCTATTGCCACGAACTCTCTTGATATATTATTTCTCTGCCTCTCTTGGCATAGCTGTGTTTCCTCAAGCATTTATATGAGTGGTGATGGGTGATAGGAGCTGCCTCGTATGGGCCTATAGGCCTTCTGCAGTTACCTTTGTTCTTATGTTCTTATACCCTGTTTCTATTTCCTGCTTCTGTATATTCGTCTATGTCCTCTTAGCCTGGTTCTATGTCCGCAAGGGCACTAGCTTCAAGCTTGTGCCCTTAACGTTTCAGCCGTCAATCGTTCTGTTCCTTGGGGAGGATTTCTGTTACTTTAGCTTCCCAGTGGAAGTTTTCAAGTTCGTGTTTTGTTTTTTTCCCAATCAATCGTCTTATTAGTAAAAGATAATTGATTGAATAACCCTTCTTCCTGGCCCTATTAATTCTTCTGGGCCTATTAATTCTTCTGGCCCTATTAATTCTTCTGGACCTATTAATTCTTCTGGCCCTATTAATTCTTCTGGACCTATTAATTCTTCTGGACCTATTAATTCTTCTGGACCTATTAATTCTTCTGGACCTATTAATTCTTCTGGACCTATTAATTCTTCTGGACCTATTAATTCTTCTGGACCTATTAATTCTTCTGGACCTATTAATTCTTCTGGCCCTATTAATTCTTCTGGACCTTGAGTGCAGGAAGAAAGTGTAGGGTGCCACACTCTGAGGCAGGGAGAAGGGAAGAGGGGGGGGGGGGACCAGGCTGATGGGGTGAGAGAAGTGCCAGACAAAGTGGCTGGACTAAACCCGCCGAGATAATTAAAGAGAAGAGCCAGGTCCTGCATGTGGGTCTCCTTCAGCCTCCAGTGGTGCAGGAGGAGGGGAAGACCAGTGACACAGGTATCCCAGGTACTTGTTGTAGGTGTTGGGTGGAGAGAGAGGGAGAGAGAGAGAGAGAGGGGGGAGAGAGAGAGAGAGAGAGAGAGAGAGACAGAGAGACAGAGAGAGAGAGAGAGAGAGAGAGAGACAGACAGAGAGAGAGAGAGGGGGGAGAGAGAGAGAGAGAGAGAGAGAGAGAGAGAGAGAGAGAGAGAGAGAGAGAGAGAGAGAGAGAGAGAGAGAGAGAGAGAGAGGGGAGAGAGAGAGAGAGAGAGAGAGAGAGAGAGAGAGAGAGAGAGAGAGAGAGAGAGAGAGAGAGAGAGAGAGAGAGAGAGAGAGAGAGAGACAGAGAGAGAGACAGAGACAGAGAGAGAGACAGAGAGAGAGAGAGAGAGAGAGAGAGAGACAGAGAGAGAGAGAGGGGGGAGAGAGAGAGAGAGAGAGAGAGAGAGAGAGAGAGAGAGAGAGAGAGAGAGAGAGAGAGAGAGAGAGAGAGAGAGAGAGAGAGAGAGAGAGAGAGAGGGTGGGGAGGAAGGGGGGAGGAGGTGTAGGAGGAAGATGAAGAGAATGGGGGGAGTCAGTATCCTCGTCTCAGAGGTCTGGGCCATCTGCCCTCTGCCAGAATCACTTTTTTTTCTATCTTTTTCTGGGTGTGTGAGATTTTTTGTGAATACCTTTCATGGCTTCCGTAGAAAGAGTCAGGGAGAGGGAGGGGGAGTGTGCAGGTGGGGGAGAGGGAGGGTGGGAGAGTGTGGTGGAAGGGACAAGGAAGATTGTGATTTCGATTTATGCAATTAGTGAGAGTGATTGATGGACTATACGTCCCTCTGTACCTACCCTCATCAGGAGAGGCACATGACCATTCACTACCGTAGTGAAAGAGCTGTGAACTTGTTCATGAAGAACACACCAACACGCTGACCGACTATCCTTGAAAGAGACCAATGTTATCCATATCTTTACATGTCTACTTAGCAACTGTAAATTCCTTCCCCCAAACACTCCTTCCTGTGCTGCCAATATATAGGAAGGACGAAAAAATCTTGAGGGTGCCCGACAATTCATAAACTACTTGACTCTATTAAAAATTACTAGATTTCAACACTCAGACATCTCCAAAGAGATAAATCCTAACCAGAAACACAATAATTATTGACATATACTGCAAAAATCCTTCACAATAAGCACACTGGAACAGTTAACGACATCCAGCTCACATGAACCGACCTCCCTTCAGTACGACCAAGAGAGAACTGCCAGTTGATACACGATCACTGCCCAAGCAGACCAATGAGAACTCGGCCTCTGAGGATGCCAAATGTGACTTATCAAAACACGTCAAACGTAATAAAGATATAAAATATTCTCTGGATAATCCTCTATCTGAAGTGAGGTTCATGCTAGGATTAAGTCAGGAATTTATCATTTGATTCCCAACACTGAAGTGCTGGAATAGGAAGTTGGCTACTCTTGGGTCTATGGTTTGTCTATAGAGTTTCTAACCCAAAACCTTCTGGAGATGCATTGGACAGCTACGCACAGAGCTAAAGGTGTCCAAACCTATTGGCTGGGACCTGTAACAACGCCCTAAGCCCCGGTGTTCGTTGGTCTTCTGAATTACTCGAAATGTGACCGCACCACCTGTGCCGCCTTCGGGTTCATTGCATGGTAGATAGGGGGATCCTAGTGTGTTAGTTTCCCCACAACCTGTTTTCCATCCTTCAAGGGGTAGCTCTGTCTGGGAGATGCTCATTCTCATTCTCAGCCCAGCCAGGTGTAGCATTTAGAGCAATCAGCAGGTGGCAGGTGTGGAAGTAATTATACGTAGATTCATAACCAATTGGGGTTGTTTAAGGGTCAATATGTTTTTCATTTACGATCATTACTGCTACTCATTATTCCAGACACTGATTGTACTGTAGTCAACATACGTGCTGTTCAATACCTGTTTTAGATCATTTGTTCTTATTTTCTTATGAATATTATAATAATTTATGGAGACAAATTTTTGTTAGACATTTGAAATAATGAACAAACATTTGATTACCAATTAGTCATTATACCTGCCTGTCACTAAACTAATCCCCCCCTCCTCCTCTCCATTGGTATATGATAGACCTCATGTGATAGAACACGTGAGATTGTCCTTGTGTGATAGATCACTTACAATAGACCTCTTGGGGTAGACCACATTTAATAGACCATATGTATTTATCTACTTGTACTGACCTATTTATGCCTACAAGACAGATTAGCTCTTGGGCCCCGACTTTTCTAGACGCCGGTTGTCTGATGCAACCACTCTTGTCTGGTATTCCAGTCATATCTACTTTGAAAATCTACTTTATATCTACTTATAGTTCATTCCATCTTCCCAACACTCTCACGCTAAAAGGAAATGTTCTAGCATCTCTGACTCAACTGAGTTTCAAGCTTCTATGTTCTGTTGTTCTATAGGTGTTCATTATGAACATTTCCTCATTTCCCACTCGGTCAATCCCATCTTAAGTATTTTATACGTCTCTATCATGTCCCCACTCTCCTCATGCTTCATCCTTCCCCATTTTTATACTAACGTTGAAGCAAACTTCTCAACTTTTCCGTGTTATTTTTTTTTTAGATGGGGGTCCACTCTGGGGCTGCATACTCTAAGACTGGTCTCACGTAGGTGGGTAGCGATCTTAAGGCCTCCTTATTAAGGCTCCTGAATGATGTTATAACTTTTGCTAGTGTTGAGTATGCTGCTGATGCTATCATATTTACATGTGGCTCCGGAGTCAGTTGTGATGTTATGTGATGGTCCATGGGTGGTGGACCATGGGTGGTGGTCCATGGGTGGTGGTACATGGGTGGTGGACCATGGGTGATGGTCCATGGGTGGTGGTCCATGGGAGGTGGTCCATGGGTGGTGGTCCATGGGTGGTGGACCATGGGTGGTGGTCCATGGGTGGTGGTCCATGGGTGGTGGTCCATGGGTGGTGGTCCATGGGTGGTGGTCCATGGGTGGTGGACCATGGGTGGTGGTCCATGGGTGGTGGTCCATGGGTGGTGGTCCATGGGTGGTGGTCCATGGGTGGTGGTCCATGGGTGGTGGACCATGGGTGGTGGTCCATGGGTGGTGGACCATGGGTGGTGGACCATGGGTGGTGGACCATGGGTGGTGGTCCATGGGTGGTGGACCATGGGAGGTGGTCCATGGGTGGTGGTACATGGGTGGTGGACCATGGGTGGTGGTCCATGGGTGGTGGTCCATGGGTGGTGGACCATGGGTGGTGGTCCATGGGTGGTGGTCCATGGGTGGTGGACCATGGGTGGTGGTCCATGGGTGGTGGTCCATGGGTGGTGGACCATGGGTGGTGGACCATGGGTGGTGGTCCATGGGTGGTGGACCATGGGTGGTGGTCCATGGGTGGTGGACCATGGGTGGTGGTCCATGGGTGGTGGTCCATGGGTGGTGGACCATGGGTGGTGGACCATGGGTGGTGGTCCATGGGTGGTGGACCATGGGTGGTGGTCCATGGGTGGTGGACCATGGGTGGTGGTCCATGGGTGGTGGTCCATGGGTGGTGGACCATGGGTGGTGGACCATGGGTGGTGGTCCATGGGTGGTGGACCATGGGTGGTGGTCCATGGGTGGTGGTCCATGGGTGGTGGTCCATGGGTGGTGGTCCATGGGTGGTGGTACATGGGTGGTGGTCCATGGGAGGTGGTCCATGGGTGGTGGTACATGGGTGGTGGTCCATGGGTGGTGGTCCATGGGTGGTGGTCCATGGGTGGTGGACCATGGGTGGTGGTCCATGGGTGGTGGACCATGGGTGGTGGTCCATGGGTGGTGGTCCATGGGTGGTGGTCCATGGGTGGTGGTCCATGGGTGGTGGACCATGGGTGGTGGTCCATGGGTGGTGGACCATGGGTGGTGGTCCATGGGTGGTGGTCCATGGGTGGTGGTCCATGGGTGGTGGTCCATGGGTGGTGGTCCATGGGTGGTGGTCCATGGGTGGTGGTCCATGGGTGGTGGACCATGGGTGGTGGTCCATGGGTGGTGGTCCATGGGTGGTGGTCCATGGGTGGTGGTACATGGGTGGTGGTCCATGGGTGGTGGTCCATGGGTGGTGGTCCATGGGTGGTGGACCATGGGTGGTGGTCCATGGGTGGTGGTCCATGGGTGGTGGTCCATGGGTGGTGGTCCATGGGTGGTGGTCCATGGGTGGTGGTACATGGGTGGTGGTCCATGGGCGGTGGTCCATGGGTGGTGGTCCATGGGTGGTGGTACATGGGTGGTGGTCCATGGGTAGTAGACCGTGGGTGGTGGACCATGGGTGCTGGTCCATGGGAGGTGGTCCATGGGTGGTGGTACATGGGTGGTGGACCATGGGTGGTGGTCCATGGGTGGTGGTCCATGGGTGGTGGTCCATGGGTGGTGGACCATGGGAGGTGGTCCATGGGTGGTGGTCCATGGGTGGTGGACCATGGGAGGTGGTCCATGGGTGGTGGTCCATGGGTGGTGGTACATGGGTAGTAGACCGTGGGTGGTGGACCATGGGTCTTGGTCCATGGGAGGTGGTACATGGGTGGTGGTCCATGGGTGGTGGTCCATGGGTGGTGGTCCATGGGTGGTGGACCATGGGTGGTGGACCATGGGAGGTGGTCCATGGGTGGTGGTCCATGGGTGGTGGTACATGGGTGGTGGTCCATGGGTGGTGGTCCATGGGTGGTGGTCCATGGGTGGTGGACCATGGGAGGTGGTCCATGGGTGGTGGTACATGGGTGGTGGTCCATGGGTGGTGGTCCATGGGTGGTGGACCATGGGAGGTGGTCCATGGCTGGTGGTCCATGGGTGGTGGTCCATGGGTGGTGGACCATGGGAGGTGGTCCATGGGTGGTGGTACATGGGTAGTAGACCGTGGGTGGTGGACCATGGGTCTTGGTCCATGGGAGGTGGTACATGGGTGGTGGTCCATGGGTGGTGGTCCATGGGTGGTGGTCCATGGGTGGTGGACCATGGGAGGTGGTCCATGGGTGGTGGTACATGGGTGGTGGACCATGGGTGGTGGTCCATGGGTGGTGGTCCATGGGTGGTGGTCCATGGGTGGTGGTCCATGGGTGGTGGTCCATGGGTAGTGGACCGTGGGTGGTGCACCATGGGTGCTGGTCCATGGGGGGTGGTCCATGGGTGATGGTCCATGGGTAGTAGACCGTGGGTGGTGGACCATGGGTGCTGGTCCATTGGAGGTGGTCCATGGGTGATGGTCCATGGGTAGTAGACCGTGGGTGGTGGTCCATGGGTGATGGTCCATGGGTAGTAGACCGTGGGTGGTGGACCATGGGTCTTGGTCCATGGGAGGTGGTCCATGGGTGATGGTCCATGGGTAGTAGACCGTGGGTGGTGGACCATGGGTGCTGGTCCATGGGTGGTGGACCATGGGTGGTGGACCATGGGTGGTGGACCATGGGTGGTGGACCATGGGTGGTGGTCCATGAGTGGTGGACCATGGGTGGTGGTCCATGGGTGGTGGACCATGGGTGGTGGTCCATGGGTGGTGGTCCATGGGTGGTGGTCCATGGGTGGTGGTCCATGGGTGGTGGTCCATGGGAGGTGGTCCATGGGTGATGGTCCATGGGTAGTAGACCGTGGGTGGTGGACCATGGGTGGTGGACCATGGGTGGTGGACCATGGGTAGTGGTCCATGGGTGGTGGTCCATGGGTGGTGGTCCATGGGTGGTGGACCATGGGTGGTGGTCCATGGGTGGTGGACCATGGGTGGTGGACCATGGGTGTTGGACCATGGGTGGTACTGGACCATGGGTGGTGGACCATGGGTGCTGGTCCATGGGTGGTGGTCCATGGGTGGTGGTCCATGGGTGGTGGTCCATGGGTGGTGGACCATGGGTGGTGGTCCATGGGTGGTGGTCCATGGGTGGTGGTCCATGGATGGTGGTCCATGGGTGGTGGTCCATGGGTGGTGGTCCATGGGTGGTGGACCATGGGTGGTGGACCATGGGTGGTGGTCCATGTGTGTTGGTCCATGGGTGGTGGTCCATGGGTGTTGGACCATGGGTGGTGGACCATGGGTGGTGGTCCATGGGTGGTGGACCATGGGTGGTGGTCCATGGGTGGTGGACCATGGGTGGTGGTCCATGGGTGGTGGACCTTGGGTGGTGGTCCATGGGTGGTGGTCCATGGGTGGTGGACCATGAGTGGTGGTCCATGGGTGGTAGACCATGGGTGATGGACCATGGGTGGTGGACCATGGGTGGTGGTCCATGGGTGGTGGTCCATGGTTGGTGGTCCATGGGTGCTGGTCCATGGGTGGTGGACCATGGGTGTTGGACCATGGGTGGTGGTCCATGGGTGGTGGTCCATGGGTGGTGGACCGTGGGTGGTGGTCCATGGGTGCTGGTCCATGGGAGGTGGTCCATGGGTGGTGGACCATGGGTGGTGGTCCATGGGTGGTGGACCATGGGTGCTGGTCCATGGGTGGTGGACCATGAGTGCTGGTCCATGGGTGGTGGACCATGAGTGGTGGTCCATGGGAAGTGGTCCATGGGAAGTAGACCGTGGGTGGTGGACCATGGGTGTTGGACCATGGGTGGTGGTCCATGGGTGGTGGTCCATGGGTGGTGGTCCATGGGTGGTGGTCCATGGGTGGTGGTCCATGGGTGGTGGTCCATGGGTGCTGGTCCATGGGTGGTGGACCATGGGTGGTGGACCATGGGTGGTGGTCCATGGGTGGTGGTCCATGGGTGCTGGTCCATGGGTGGTGGACCATGGGTGTTGGACCATGGGTGGTGGTCCATGGGTGGTGGACCATGGGTGTTGGTCCATGGGTGGTGGTCCATGGGTGTTGGACCATGGGTGGTGGACCATGGGTGGTGGTCCATGGGTGCTGGTCCATGGGAGGTGGTCCATGGGTGGTGGACCATGGGTGCTGGTCCATGGGTGGTGGTCCATGGGTGGTGGACCATGGGTGGTGGACCATGGGTGGTGGTCCATGAGAGGTGGTCCATGGGTGGTGGACCATGGGTGCTGGTCCATGGGTGGTGGACCATGGGTGGTGGTCCATGGGAGGTGGTCCATGGGTGGTGGACCATGGGTGCTGGTCCATGGGTGGTGGACCATGGGTGCTGGTCCATGGGTGGTGGACCATGGGTGGTGGTCCATGGGAGGTGGTCCATGGGTAGTAGACCGTGGGTGGTGGACCATGGGTGTTGGACCATGGGTGGTGGTCCATGGGTGGTGGACCATGGAAGGTGGTCCATGGGTGCTGGTCCATGGGTAGTGGACCATGGGTGGTGGTCCATGGGTCGTGGACCATGGGTGGTGGACCATGGGTGGTGGACCATGGGTGGTGGACCATGGGTGGTGGACCTTGGGTGGTGGACCATGGGTGGTGGTCCATGGGTGCTGGTCCATGGGTGGTGGACCATGAGTGGTGGTCCATGGGTGCTGGTCCATGGGTGCTGGTCCATGGGTGGTGGACCATGGGTGGTGGTCCATGGGTGGTGGACCATGGGTGGTGGACCATGGGTGGTGGACCATGGGTGGTGGTCCATGGGTGGTGGACCATGGGTGGTGGTCCATGGGTGCTGGTCCATGGGTGCTGGTCCATGGGTGGTGGACCATGGGTGGTGGACCATGGGTGGTGGTCCATGGGTGGTGGACCATGGGTGTTGGACCATGGGTGGTGGACCATGGGTGGTGGTCCATGGGTGGTGGTCCATATGTGGTGGTCCATGGGTGCTGGTCCATGGGAGGTGGTCCATGGGTAGTAGACCGTGGGTGGTGGACCATGGGTGTTGGACCATGGGTGGTGGACCATGAGTGGTGGACCATGGAAGGTGGTCCATGGGTGCTGGTCCATGGGTGGTGGACCATGGGTGGTGGACCATGGGTGGTGGACCATGGGTGGTGGTCCATGGGTGGTGGACCATGAGTGGTGGACCATGGGTGGTGGTCCATGGGTGGTGGTCCATGGGTGGTGGTCCATGGGTGGTGGACCATGGGTGGTGGTCCATGGGTGGTGGACCATGGGTGGTGGTCCATGGGTGGTGGTCCATGGGTGCTGGTCCATGGGTGGTGGTCCATGGGTAGTAGACCGTGGGTGGTGGACCATGGGTGTTGGACCATGGGTGGTGGACCATAGGTGGTGGACCATGGGTGGTGGACCATGGGTGGTGGACCATGGGTGGTGCACCATGGGTGGTGGACCATGGGTGGTGGTCCATGGGTGGTGGACCATGGGTGGTGGTCCATGGGTGGTGGACCATGGGTGGTGGACCATGGGTGGTGGTCCATGGGTGGTGGACCATGGGTGGTGGTCCATGGGTGGTGGTCCATGGGTGGTGGACCATGGGTGGTGGTCCATGGGTGGTGGACCATGGGTGGTGGTCCATGGGTGGTGGTCCATGGGTGGTGGTCCATGGGTGGTGGTCCATGGGTGGTGGTCCATGGGTGGTGGTCCATGGGTGGTGGTCCATGGGTGGTGGACCATGGGTGGTGGTCCATGGGTGGTGGACCATGGGTGGTGGACCATGGGTGGTGGACCATGGGTGGTGGACCATGGGTGGTGGTCCATGGGTGGTGGACCATGGGTGGTGGTCCATGGGTGGTGGACCATGGGTGGTGGTCCATGGGTGGTGGTCCATGGGTGGTGGACCATGGGTGGTGGACCATGGGTGGTGGTCCATCACCATCAATGGCCCATCCCGGGCCATTGATGGTCATATTATGAGAAAAATCAAGACGGATGAAGACAAAGACTACAGGACGACCTGGATAAACTGGAGGAATGGTCTAGAAAATGGCTGCTAAAGTTCAACTCAGGAAAGTGTAAAGTAGTGAAATTAGGCGAAGGGAGCAGAAGGCTGAACACAAGGTATCATCTGGGAGGTGATAACCTGCAAGAGTCAAATAGAGAGAAAGATCTAGGGGTTGATATCACACCGAACCTGTTCCCAGAGACCCACATCAAAAGGATATCATCAGCGGCATATGCTAGATTGGCCAACATAAGAACTGCCTTTAGAAACTTGTGTAAGGATTCGTTCAGGACCCTGTATACCACTTATGTCAGACCAATCCTGGAGTATGCAGCTCCAGCCTGGAGTCCATACCTAGTTAAACACCAGACAAAGTTAGAGAAGATTCAGAATTATGCCACCAGACTAGTCCCAGAACTAAGAGTTATGAGCTCTGAGGAAAGGCTACGGAAACTAAACCTCACGTCCCTGGAAGACAGAAGAGTAAAGGGAGAAATGATAACCACCTACAAAATTCTCTGAGGAATTGACAGAGTGGATAAGGGTAAACTCTTTAACACGGGTGGGACACGAACAAGGGCACACAGGTGGAAACTTAGTACCCACGTGAGCCACAGGGACGTTAGAAAGAACTTTTTCAGTGTCAGAGTAGTTAACAGGTGGAATGCATTAGGCAGTGATGTGGTGGAGGCTGACTCCATACACAGTTTCAAATGTAGATATGATAGAGCCCAGTAGGCTCATGAACCTGTACACCAGTTGATTGACAGTTGAGAGGCGTGACCAAAGAGCCAGAGCTCAATCCCCGCAAGCACAATTAGGTGAGTATATCGCGGAACCCCCCCCCCCCCCCCAACCCCAAGGTTCCTACTTTGCCTATTATTTTACATAATTTTTCACCTACTTTTAGCAACTTTATGTGCGCTATCATATGTATATTTCCTGCTATCTTTAGGTATATATCCAAGTAAGTAATTAAGTAATTATCAAAAGAAGGCACCAAACCGGGAAGGCTATGTAGCACCATCAAATGTGCGGAATAATCAAGGGGCGCTAAATGTCACCAAGGATGCCAATACAAGAACAGAAACGCATAAGGCGAACGATATCAAAAGTATCTGAATCGCCAAGAATTCTATCGAGGGACAAGCGACCGCGAGGGGCGGTCGGAAAACAAGATACACGCTCGTCCTAGAAGTCAGGACATTCAACAAGGATATGCACGACCGTAAGAGGGACAATGCAATGTGGACAATAAGGAGCAGGGCAGCGCTCCATTAAATGACCATCAGTTAAACGGGTATGGCCAATATGTAACCTCGCCAGAGCCGTTTCCCACCGCCGGTTACGGTGGCAGGAGGAAGGCCACTGGGACACACGACTCTTAAGAGTACGCAGTTTGTTACCAATAACAAAAGACCAACAACTCTGCCAGCGGGCAAGGACGGAGGCATGAATAACTGGGTAAAAGTCGGAATAAGGAATACTTTTACGGGAGATGGGACAAGCGCGGATAGCTTCCTTAGCGGCACCATCCGCACGCTCATTTAAAGAGACACCAACATGGCAGGGAACCCAGCAAAACGCAACTGACTTAAATTTACTGGAGATAAGAAACAGCCAATGTTGAATCTCGACAACCACCGGGTGGACTGGATTAAAGGACCCTAACGCCATGAGGGCACTACGAGAGTCAACTACCACCACAAAGGAGGACTGACACCAGGAAAGCAGGAGACGAAGAGCATAGAGAATAGCATAAAGTTCTGCTGTGAAGATGCTAGTCTCCGGAGGTAGGCGACACATATAAGTGTGGTCAGGAAAAACAACAGAGTAGCCAATACCGTCAGCAGACTTAGACCCATCGGTGAAGATGGGAACAGAGGAGTGGGAGTGAGAAGAAAAGTGCTCAAGGAAGAGGCGTTTCAGAACCGTAGGAGGGGTCAAAACTTTAGTGATGCGGGTCAGAGAAGTACAAAATTTGGGAAGGGGGACCCTCCACGGGGGCAAGGATGGAACAATACGAGGAGAAACATTGGTAATATGAACCGAAAGAGAATCCTGTAGGCGAGACAAACGGACAGAAAGAGGAAGGAGGTGAAGAGGAACAGGAACTACAGGAGGGGTAAAAGTCAAAGCACGATAGAGGCGAGAGTGAAGATGCTGTAAGGATCGCGCAAGATAGCGAAGACAGTAGCGATCACGGCGATCCTGGAGAGACAGAAAGCCAGTGTCAGCATACAAGCTAAGGATGGGAGTTGAACGAAAAGCACCAGAGCTGAGGCGCAACCCAGTATGGTGCAAAGGATCAAGACGGCGAAGAGTAGAAGGAGAAGCAGAAGAGTATGCAGGGCAACCATAATCGAGCTTAGACAGGACGAGAGAGGAATGCAAATAGAGGAGCGTGCGCCTATCTGCTTCCCAAGAAGTATGAGACAAAACCTTAAGTAGGTTAAAGGCCTTAGAGCATTCAACACGGAAGTAAGAGATATGGGGCGACTAAGACAAACGAGTGTCAAAAAATAACCCCAAAAGCTTCGTGGAATCTTTGTACTGAAGGGGATGACCATAAAGTGACAAAGAGGGACGAAGAACGACCCGCTTCCGAGTAAAAGTCATGGCACAAGTCTTAGTAGTAGAGAACTTGAAGCCATGATTGGTGGCCCAAGATGACACGCCATCAATCGCAAGTTGAAGCCTCCGTTGAAGGAGAGGCGAATCATCACCTCGACAGCAAAGAGTAAGATCATCAACATAAAGAGCGGAGATGTCAGAAGGAAGGGAGGACAGACGACCATTGAGGGCAACCAGAAAAAAAGTAGTACTCAGAACACTACCTTGGGGCACACCTTCAGACTGCCGAAAGGAGGCAGAGAGAGAGTGGCACCAAGCCTGACCCGAAAGGTATGATGAGAGAGAAAGCTTTGAAGGAAGAGAGGAAGATTACCACGAAGATCAAAAGAACGAAGTTGGGACAGAATATGGTATCTCCAGGTCGTGTCATAAGCCTTTTCCAGGTCAAAAAAGTACGAATATAAACCTCCAAGTTCACCAGGACATCAGTCGTGCTGCGGCACTTGCGAAAACCAAATTGAGAAGGAGAGAGGTGGCGATGGTGTTCCAAGAATCACATCAGACGGACATTTACCATACGCTCAAAGAGCTTGCAAACAACTCGTGAGAGCAATAGGGCGGAAGTCCTTAAGGGACGTATCTAGAGACCCTGGTTTCCAAATAGGGAGTACAATGGCATCGAGCCAGTCCTCAGGGACGGACGACGACTCCCAGACCTGGTTATACAGACTCAGTAAATACTGAGACGTGCACGGAGGGAGATGGCGAAGCATCTCATAATGAACGTCATCCGAGCCCGCTGCCGTAGATCCGCAGAGGGCCAGGGCAGACTGAAGTTCAGAAAGAGAGAATGGATCGTTATAGGGAAAGCGGAGATGAGCGTGGAAATCTAAAGGATAAGATTCAAGAACAGGCTTACGAAGAAGGAAGGATTGAGGAAGATGAGAACCAGAACTAATAGAAGAAAAGTTGGAACCCAGTTCGGTCGCGACCTGCACTGGATCCGCCACAAGAGTACCACGGAAGTGGAGAACCGGCGAGACATCCGGAACGAACTTGGCCGCAATCTTGTGGATCTTCTTCCAGATCTGCGGCACAGGAGTATCAGACGTAATGATGGAAACATAAGATTTCCAACTCTCACGTTTAGCAGTACGGATGGTGCTACGGGCCACCGCACTTACCTTCCGAAACAGAATAAAAGAATCAGCCGTCTGCTGGCGGCAGTGTTTCTTCCAGGCTGCACGCTTACAGCAGACAGCCCGAGCACAGTCTGCATTCCACCAGGGAACGCACTTTCGTGTGCCCCGGGAGGAAGAGCGAGGAATAGAGTGGAGCGCAGCGTTGAAGACAGTGTCATAAAAAAGAAGGAGGGCGCAAGGAAGAGGCAGAGAGGAGAGGTCAGAGAGAGTAGCACGGAGGGTGAAGAGGCACCAGTCAGCCTTGGCAAACTGCCACCTAGGGAAGGAAAGAAGAGGGTGGAAAGAGAAAAAGGAAACGAGAATAGGGAAATGATCACTGTTATGGAGGTCATCAAGAACCTGCCACGTGAAATCTAAGTAAAGGGACGACGAGCAGGCATCAAGATTTAAGGCATTAAAACAAAAGATAAACAACCGACGACCGAAACCCTAGATGAGGCTCTCTGCACCCAGCACTGCCGGCTGGGTAAACATTGGGCAGCAACGATTACAGCCAGGATCTACCGCATAAAGGTCCGGTTTCGTGACGAAACCATCTACACCGGGCCCCAATTACTAAGGAAAATCGTCGACATCACGAATGCAGCCCCGTTGGACATCCGTGACGATGCTGACGGCGCTGTACTTCTCTATTCAAGCGTACAAGCTCTGGAGCAACTGTTTGCACCAGAACACCAGGACGCCCTAAGAAACTCCAACCTGATCATCACTCCTAACCGTCGCTACTTGGCTGAACGAACCATCTTCGTCAGCCACACGAGTGTCTACATCGCCACCCAGGACCCTGGCACCATACTTGATAGTATCAACACCAGAAACCCGGCTCTGACTGCTGCTACAGTCAAGGTCATCAAGAACGACAACCCTAGGCCTACTCTCAAGGTCACCTTCACAACAGCTGCTGCAGCGACCCAAGCTGTGGAAAATGGATTTAGATGTCTGGATATTTCCATCACACCTGACACTGTAAAGAAGGAACGTTACTACAACATACGCCAATGCTTTAAGTGTTACAAGTACGATCATGATACCAAGAACTGCCAACAAGCAGAGGTTAAATGCAGCATCTGTACCCAGGATCATCACTTCAAAACTTGCCGGTCAACCACCAAACTGTGCCTCAATTGTGGAGGAGCTCACATCGCCGTCTCCATGGACTGCCAAGTACGACTAGATGAAATAAATAAAACAGTAACTGCCAACCCAACAACCAATCAGCCGGCGATCTTCAATATCCAAGCTACATCGTTTCCAGTGCTTCCCAACGCTTCTGCTTCTGCTACACAGACGTCCACACCAGGCCAGACCACCCCCCAATGGGGACCCAGGACACAGGCGACTGCAGCTCAGCCAACCAACTTGACTGTCAACCAATCAGCGGCCTCGACCAACACCACTCTCATCCCATGCCTGATCAGTGTAGCTGAGAGAGAGGCGGGAGCAGACAACGCAAAATACGTGAGAGTACTGAACAGGCTGCTCGCCCAGAACAACCTGCCTACAATGTCGATACCAGCAGACTTATTTCAACATCACAACGCTGCTTCAACCCAAACAGACGAGATTCCAACACCAACAGTAACTGCAGTCATACCGCAACCACCACCACCGGAGTCCAACCCAGCACAAGTCACCCAGGCAACAGCATCCACCCAGACCACCTCCACAGCAGACCAGTCAGCCTCATCACCTGCCCCCACCAGCCGGGGGCGACGGACGAAAAGAGCAAAACGTCGGCAAGTGGAATCAGAACTAGATTCAGAACCAGAACCAGCACCAGAGTTAATAGAATCACCATTGCTTCCATCTGACACGGCTGAGGCCGTCACATATGAGGCCCCAGACTTCGACCTAAACCCAAGCAAATCAAGCAAGAAAAAGCCCTACTATGGACTTTACCTCAATCACGGTGGCACTTTCAACGGCAATCGAAGCACAAGAATAGTCATTGCCTTAGAATGCAACAGGATCATCAACCAGCTCAAGACCTGCTTTCCTTACCCTGTGTTTGTCCACCACGAGACCGTGGAACTATATGTAGACCTCAGCGCTCTGGAGAGAGAATACATCGACCCTAAATTCGATTTCAAGACGGGACAAGTGACCTTCCTGGAAGAAGATGAAGACCCGACAGGAACACCAATACCACCGCTGTCATTTGGGAAGTACATGCGAATACCTCGTGGCCAAGACACCACCAAGCAACAGTGAACTTAACTCTCACCACCTCAATAAGGAAGACGCCTCCTCCAAGCCAGACAGACCACCTCAAGTGAACCAGGACGACATCACCCTGCCCCACCATTAGCCTCCAGCCGCCCAAGAAGAACCCAAGCTACAGGCTTTGACTGAAAAAAACATCTCCAATCCACGGTGGACGGGCCACCAAACTTTCAAGCCTCCTCTCTCCACATCCAAATCCTCTTCCAAGAATTTCATCGCCCCATCCTTCTTCCTCCCACATCCTTTCCAAGCTCTTCGGACATCAAAGCGAAAGCGACGACGAGCAGAGAGAAAGATCAAGACAGGAAAGGGTGCGAGTTCGGGAGTCCACATGAGTGGGTTCACCAGAATTCAGAAGAGAGAAGAAGCGAGGACGAACGGTTCGAGAAGATGGCCTCGGGTGTTTGTCAGAACATCACCCCAGAGGGAATGTCGACAGTTGAAGTCTCCCAAAAGGAACACTGGCTCTGGCAAGGAGTACAGGAGGTGCTTAAGATCAGGAAGGGAAAGCGGGACATTTGGGGTTGTTGTTGTTGTTAAAGATTCGCTACCTGGAACAAAACGTTCCAAGTAACACGGGCTATGGTGAGCCCGTATATTGCATTTGGGGGGAGATAAATGGAACAGACTGTATACCATTTACCCACAAAAACACGGGCAGCAGAACAATCGATAGGTGACGGAAGAAGTAGGGGGACGAAGGGAATATCAGATCGAATTAAGAGAGCAGTAGAGTTACGGGCCCCAGCAAGAGCTGGGGGGGGGGGAGAAAGAAAGAAATAACCCCGAAAGTGACCAGGACGAGCACCAAGCATTGGTTCCTGGAGACAAACACAAAGTGGTGTAAACTGTGTAATTAGAAGTTGGAGTTCATGGAAGTTGGCAAAAAATCCACGAATATTCCACTGAAGAATAGACATTACCAAAGAGAAAGGACAGTAACAGAGAACAAGAAAGAAATAAAGGTATAGAAGAACACAGTTTATTAAAGAATCTCATGATCAGGGTCAGCAAAATCAGGGTTAGGGAGCATGGGTAAACTTAGTAAGGATAGAGGGAAGGGAGCAAGAGGACAGACCAGAGGCAGACTGACGGGGTCCAGAGGGGGAGGAGGCAACTGAGAGGGGCAGGCAAGGACAGCCGGAGGAGGGGGGGGCAGAAGGCAGGGAGTGCGCCTCAGCAAGGGCAGCAACCGAGAGGGAATCGGGGGCGAAAGAAACCTCCATATCTGGGACAGGGGGTTCGACCACTGAAATGGGAGGGGATGTAGTGACAGTCAGAGGGAGAGGGTGAGGAAGACAGCGAAGCCTTCTTACCCGCCAGAGAGGAAGAAGGAGAGAAGCCAGGCTTACGTTTCTGACTCGAAGAGACAGGTGTTCCAGTAAGAACGTAGCGGGAGACAGACTCAATGGTCTCGGCAGGAGAAGAGGAACGGGAGCGAATAACACGAAGATTGCTGGGAGGATGATGGATATCAGCCTGGACAGACAGGTGGCGTGGAGGGTCAAGAGACTGGGGGGAGGGTCGGGAAGAAAGAGGGGGGAAGGAGATGGGGAAAAAGACAAAGGAGGTATGGTGGACTGGGTAGGAAGGGGGGAAACACCAGATGGAGAACCAAGAGGGAGACCATCTGGGACAGGAGGCAAAGGAATAGGGGAGGAGGTGGTGGGTGTGGTCGGGTTTAAGGCCTGGAAACGGTTGTGAGACTGAGGAAGATGGGAAGAACGAGGAGAGGTAGAATGCAACACGCGAGCGTAGGAGACGCCCGCGAAAGGGGTGAGACGACGAACTTGGCGTCTCGCTTCAGGAAAAGACAGATGATCACGGTGCTTCAAGTTGAGGACGGCTTCTTCGAGTTTGTAGTGCATACATGAGCGTGAGAAGGTAGGGTGGGCCTCACCGCAATTGAGGCAGCGAGCCTGGGGAGAAGTGCACTCCGACTTAGAATGAATATCGTCCCCACACATGGGGCACAGATACACAGTACTGGTGTATTTGAGGACACCGTGCCCAAACTTCCAACACTTATTGCAAAGTCTAGGAGAGGGAATGTACTCCTGAACGGAGCATCTGGCACCAGCAAGAATAATAGAGGGCGGAAGGGTCCTACTATCAAAGGTGATTTTTATAACTCGAAGGGGCTGACGGCGACGACCACGAGGGGGTCGAGTAAACGTGTCCACCTGGAGGACAGAATGGCCTTGGGCTTAGAGGATATGTTTAATATCCTCATGGCAATCTCTGAAGTCCCGAACACCAGTTGCAACATGGTGTGGGAGGAGAACAGTGCCAACACTGGCATTTAAACGAGCGTTTTTGGAGACCCGAACAGGGGTCTCCCCAATGCAGGACAAAGCGGCTAAGCAAGTAGCTCCGTCCTGAGAAGGAATAGCAACGACACGCGTACCGTAACTGGTGGAGTTAAAAGTAACAGAGGCATCTACCAAATCAACAAGGTGTTTATGAAGGGAGAAATCGTCAGGAGGAGTAGAATCCAGATGGTGGAGAACAAAGTATTTAGCCCACGTAGCGGGACCAAACAAGGCGTTGTAAGTAATATTACGGGAAGGGATCGTACGAGTGCGGCCGTGGCGGGAACGGCGTTGAGAACCCCGGGAGTTCATGGGGGTAAAAGGCGCAGTAGTCACAATGAGAGACGAAGCCGTGCTAGGGGACGAGGTGGTCACCACTGGGACCTGGGGACTCGACCCTACCGCAGAGGAGGGAGGGGAGCTGAGGGGAGTAGTCAGGTCGTCGGGGCCCAATGCAGCAGGAGCTACAGGGCCTGGTCTTCCAACACAGTCCGACTCGGGGACTTGGTCGCCCACCCCACGAGCCTGAGAAAGTACAAGGAAAACATTATCAGCCATGAAAACGAGGGAAAACTTTCATTCACGAATGTGCCCCCACACCCACCATGGAGCCACAATTAGAGGCAGGACACCCAACAAGAAGCTATCGCCGATCTCGCCGGGGGGCCCCCCAGGGGTGCGTCGTAAGTATACACCCCACAAACGCCACCTTAAGAACCGTGAGTCCGTCGAGAGCGGATTCAGTGACGAAAGGAAGATTGACAATAAAAGGTCCCCCTCGCTCGGGACGTTGGGTACCACAGTTCTATGGGTGCAAGAGTATGCCTCCTCAAACACCCGGGCGTCAAAACAAACGAAGGTCGAAAGAATAATCAAAACAGGCAAAAGGTCTGCAGGAAATGACAATTTGATAGGATAAGAGGGGGGGAGAAAAATGAAACACGAGGAAAAGGAAAAGGGGTCTGGCAAAATTGGTAAAGGCAGCAGCAGGAGCATAAGGCCACAAAAGGACAGA
>NC_091153.1:40342217-40352217 GCF_040958095.1 Procambarus clarkii
AACAGGACAATGACACTAGCAACGAGGCCCCGAGCAACAGCAACGAGGCTCCGAGCAGCAGGAACGAGGCTCCGAGCAGCAGGAACGAGGCTCCGAGCAACAGCACCGAGGCTCCGAGCAACAGGAACGAGGCTCCGAGCAACAGCAACGAGGCTCCGAGCAACAGCACCGAGGCTCCGAGCAACAGGAACGAGGCTCCGAGCAGCAGGAACGAGGCTCCGAGCAACAGGAACGAGGCTCCGAGCAACAGAAACGAGGCTCCGAGCAACAGGAACGAGGCCCCGAGCAACAGGAACGAGGCTCCGAGCAACAGCAACGAGGCTCCAAGCAACAGCAACGAGGCTCCGAGCAACAGGAACGAGGCTCCGAGCAACAGGAACGAGGCTCCGAGCAACAGGAACGAGGCTCCGAGCAACAGGAACGAGGCTTCGAGCAACAGCACCGAGGCTCCGAGCAACAAGAACGAGGCTCCGAGCAACAGCAACGAGGCTCCGAGCAACAGGAACGAGGCTCCGAGCAACAGGAACGAGGCTCCGAGCAACAGGAACGAGGCTCCGAGCAACAGGAACGAGGCTCCGAGCAACAGGAACGAGGCTCCGAGCAACAGGAACGCGGCTCCGAGCAACAGCAACGAGGCTCCGAGCAACAGGAACGAGGCTCCGAGCAACAGGAATGAGGCTCCGAGCAACAAGAACGAGGCTCCGAGCAACAGCAACGAGGCTCCGAGCAACAGCAACGAGGCTCCGAGCAACAGGAACGAGGCTCCGAGTAACAGGAACGAGGCTCCGAGCAACAGGAACGAGGCTCCGAGCAACAAGAACGAGGCTCCGAGCAACAGGAACGAGGCTCCGAGCAACAGGAACGCGGCTCCGAGCAACAGCAACGAGGCTCCGAGCAACAGGAACGAGGCTCCGAGCAACAGCAACGAGGCTCCGAGCAACAGGAACGAGGCTCCGAGCAGTAGGAACGAGGCTCCGAGCAACAGGAACGAGGCTCCGAGCGCCGGGGGGGATCAGGTTCAGTGTTATAATCCCGCCAGCAGGAATGAGAACCGTGGAATTAAAAGGAGACTCCCGGCCAGTCCCAGACCACTTTATATTACCTACATTAATGTCAGTGTCGTGGTGGTGGGGCGAGCGGCAGGCTCCCTGGAGGGCATGTTCCCGGACCCGGGGTCGATTCCTGGCGCATGAAGGCTGGTGTTGTGTTGAGTGGGGCTCTCTGTGGGGGGTTCTGGGGCTGTAGGGGGCTCTGTGGGACTCTGGGGCTCTGGGGGGCTCTAATGGGCTCTGTGAGGCTCATCCACAAGGTTGGCATGTCCATTCGTGTTGATATCTGGTTATCCAGTCCAAAACTACCTTACAGATAACCTGCTCGATATCTGCTTGATGGGGTTCTGGGAGTTCTTCCACTCCCCAAGCCCGGCCCGAGGCTAAGCTTGACTTGTGAGAGTTTGGTCCACCAGGCTGTTGCTTGGAGCGGCCCGAGGCCAGGCTTGACTTGTGAGAGTTTGGTCCACCAGGCTGTTGCTTGGAGCGGCCCGAGGCCAGGCTTGACTTGTGAGAGTTTGGTCCACCAGGCTGTTGCTTGGATAAGGCTTCCCCATTTTATTTACTAATCTTTGCAGTCTTAATATTGTAGTGAATGTCTACCAATCACTTTCGATTGATAGACATATATTATTTATATATATATATAAATATATATATATATATATATATATATATATATATATATATATATATATATATATATATATATATATATATATATATATATATATATATATATATATATATATATATATATATATATATTGTGACGGTAACGCGTTGATGTTCGGCTGTTCAAAGCTAGGGGTATGGCCTCGTCACATAGTATTAAAAAAAATAGAAAATCTGGAACTTCGTCTGTGGTAAGGTAAGGAGAAGACACACAAAACACAAGTAAATTTTAACAATGAAAGTTTAATTACGTTAAAGAAATAAAACATGAATAAAATGGTCAAACAAATTCGTATAATAAAATCAATCAAAATAATAAGAATAATTAAATGACACAATGAAAAGTTACGTTAAGACAAGTGAGCAAAATAACAAGAAGTGCAATATACAAGTATATGAAAGGTGCTGGAATATTGGCTTTAAGCTATCACCTCTCTCAGTATACGTACGCTAAAGCTTACGTCTAGCAGGGAGAAGTGTTAACTGTGAAAGCACGGAATATTCTGAGGACTGAGGTCGTGGCGGCCCCAGATATCAAGTAGTATTGGGGGGGCGAGTGCAGTCGCAGCCAGACCGGCGACCAATCAGCGGGGAGCCGGCAGTAAGACAGGTAGTTTGGCGGTTTGAGTCTGAGCAGGTGTCCCTGGCTGCATACGTTTTGCTCTCTGGCAAACCTTGCTGGTGTTGTTGTCGTTGTTGGACATTTCTTCCATAGTAGTTTTATGTAGTTGTAACGACGTAATTGTGGAGGGAAGAGCAGGCTCAATCTCTTGAAGGAGATTATTGTCACAACTCTCCCCCGAAGCCTGCGGTTCTGGAAGAAGTACGTCGTTATGTGGTGGAGTAATAGATGGAGTCGCTTCTACTTCATAAACTCTGGAGAGATCATGGGCTAAGATGTTGTCGGAATCTTGGTATAGCGTGTCTCCAGGTTGATTTTCTGCAGTTAGCAAGCCCATAGTAGAAGACGTTGAGATGAGAAGTGGGCGTGCTGCAGGAGGTGTAGGGTGGTGTGGTCCGTGTTGATGGTGGACCCAGCACTTTTCAGGTGTGGAGTGAAGTGCTGAAGCTTCAGGATGAGGAAGAGTAGCTCCTTGCCAATTCCTTGTAGCAGTAGTCGCTGACAGGTGTATTCTCCTCGCCTCGTTGTTGCATCGCGACACCACCAACGTCGGTACCATTGGCGTCGACATGGAGGATGAAGGGCTTATCTGACGAGGTGAGAGTGGAATTAGAATAGGGCAAAGGAGCACGATTATTATCCTGAAAGCATTTGGGAAGATCATTAAGGATTTCGGAATTAGAAAGCGCTGACTCCTTGTCAGTGCTTTCGGGAGGAGAAGCTGGGAAGGTCTCACTGTGGATGTAGGGTTCTGTGAAGGGAGAACAGTTAATCAGGACAGTGGGAGGAGTACCATTATATTGCTTCAGGAGGTTGACGTGGCACAGCTGGGTCTTCCGCCGCCTATCTGGAGTCTCTATTACGTAGTTGTTATTATTCCTGCACTCTTTGACGCAGTAGGGTCCTGAAAACCTGTTTTGTAAAGGTGAACCTGGGATAGGGAAATATGCAAGGACGAAGTCTCCCGGCTTGAATTTTCTTACTTTGCTGGTCTGGTCATAATGAGTCTTCATTCTCTCCTGGGCTTTCAATAGATTATCATGGGCAAAGCGGTGGACTCTCTCTAGAATGTGTTGAAGGTTTTGAAGAAACTGGGGCACATTCTGATGCTCACTGAAGGTGGCATCTCGGAGAGAGTCTTTGAAAGCCTTAAGGGGAGTACGGCACGTACGGCCGTAGAGCATCTCATAAGGAGATACTCCTAGGGACTCATTGGGGAGACTTCTGTAAATACACATTATAAGGTCAATCTGCTTATCCCAATCCTTCGAGGTTTCACTACAAAACTTTTTCAAGAGTGCTTTGATGGTCTGATGACTACGTTCAAGAGAACCCTGTGAAGCAGGATGATAGGGGCTGGACAATACCTGTTTGATGTTGAACTCCTCCAGTGTCCTTTTGAAGAGATCACTGGTGAAGTTGGTACCACAGTCGCTCTGAATCTCCCTGGGAAATCCGTATTGAGTGAAGATCTTCAATAGATGTTTTATAACCGTAGCAGCCGTGATGTTCTTCACTGGAACTGCTATGGGAAATCTGGTGGTAGGACACAGGATGGTTAGGATGTAGGCGTTACCTGAACTGGTCCGAGGTAAAGGACCGACACAGTCTATTATGAGTCTGTGGAAAGGTTCCGCAGGCACCTGTATGGGAATCAGTGGCGCTCTGGGAATGGAGATGTTCGGTTTGCCTGCCATCTGACATGTATGACACTGTTTTACGTACTGTTTGACGTTATTTACCATACCTGGCCAGTAGTAGTCTTGACGAATTCCATGGTAAGTCTTGTTGAAGCCGTAGTGGGAGAGTGCTCCGTGGGCCAGGTGTAGAATAGTGGGCCGCAGGCTGGTGGGAATCACAAGTTGTTCGATGTTGGCCCAATCGTCCTCCTCCTTCAGTTTACTGGGTCTATATCTGCGGTAGAGCAAGTCGTTCTCTAGGAAGAACCCAGGAATACTGTTGGGTTGAGTCTCAGCCTGGAAAAACAATGGTGTTAAAGTAAGATCTTCCCTCTGCAACTTACGGAACTCCAACTTGGTCAGATGCGGGGGTAGTTTCTGAGGGTCTTGAGGGACAGCGGTAGCAGTAGAGTCAGCTGGCTGTGGACGTGCGGCTTGTGCACGGGTGGTCACGAGAACCGGAGGAGAAACTTCATCACTCTCTTGAACCTCTGCTGGAACATACTCTAGAATAGGGTTACTTGGCACAGAGTTACACACCTGGGGTTTGTCCATGACGATCAGGTTGGTCGGTTGTAGGTCTTCTGCCAAGTCGTTGCCTAGGAGAAGTTGCACTCCAGGCATGGGAAAAGGCTTTTCCCTGACGGCGACTTGGGCTTCACCGTTCACGTAGGGACAATCCAGGTGGACTCTGGCGAGAGGGTATGGAGTGGTAGCAGTGAGGTCAGTGATGAAGACAGTTTCTCCGGTGTAGGTGATGTTGGGCACAGCCGACTTCAAGATGATCGATTGAAGAGCCGCTGTGTCCCTCAAGATCTTCAATTTGAAACGTCCCTCCGGATTTGAACCGTTGGCAGAGACAGTTCCAGTATACAGGTGGTTACTGAAAAGAGAAAGATCATTAACATTAACACCAACATTCATCACAGGCTTACCGGACTTAGGAGGAGTTTGTTTGGGTTTTTGTTGGTCAGTGGTTCCCTTGTATTGAGACTTACCACACTTGTCTATGGTATGTCCATAGAGTCTACAATACTTGCAGTACAGTTGTGAACCAGCTTGATCGGGGCTCACTTTCTCGTAACTGTACCACGACTTCTTACTGGAGGATGGTTCGGGTGTCAGCCGGTGGATGAGGCTGTAAGTGTCAGCCGACTTAGCACACTTCAGGTAGTCGGTTTCTTCTTTATCTGCTAAGTAGAGGCGGACAGGAGGCGGCACACGTCTCAAGAATTCTTCAACAAGCATCAGGTTGACGAGTTCTGTAAAAGTAAAGACATGTGCTGCTTCCAGCCATTTCATGAAATACCTCCGTTTCGTGTTAGCAAACTCGAGGAAAGTAGTGGTACTTGCCTTCAGGTGGTCACGGAATTTCCTTCTATAACTTTCTGTGGAAAGTAGGTAGGCGTCTAACACTGCTTGTTTCAGAGTGTGGTAGTCATTCTCAGACGCCAAAGTACTGAGTGTGACTGCAGCTCTACCTGTAAGATGAACTCTGAGAAGTGTGGCCCATTGGTCGACAGGCCAACTGAGTTGATTAGCAAGGGTTTCAAAGGTGGTAAAGAACACATCAACTTCTGCTTCTACAAAGGATGGCATTAACTTACTTGCATGTGATATATTAAAACTGACGGGAAGATTGGCAGTAGCTTGCTGGCGTTGAGTGAAGTGTGAAGTTTCCAAGGCGATTTCGCGTTGACGACACTCTAGAGCCAGAGTCGCTTGTTGCTTGTCATGTTCGCGTTGTATTTCCAACTCGCGTTGTTTGGTTTCAAGCTGTACTCGTTCACGTTCACGGAGTAATGCGACCTCACGTTCGTGTTCTTCTCTCCTCAAGGCAGCTTCGCGTTCTTGTTCGTCTCTCCTCAAGGCGGCCTCGCGTTCTTGTTCTTCCCTCCGTATGGCAGCTGTTCGTTCTTCAATCTTGGCCAGCTCTAGTTTGAGTTTCAGCGTTGCCAAATCAGTTTTTTCTGCAATATAGTAAGTTTCATGAGTTTCAGAGTCTATCTTACCTTGCTCTAAATAGTAATCCAGCAACAGGTTGTGTAGGTCATTTTTGTTGGCTTGGTAGGGAACTTCTAGTTGATACTCATGTGCAAGAGTTTGTAATTCAGTCTTCTTGGCACGACTTAAAGTCCCTATTTCACCTGCTGGATTTGCACGGAAAGCTTGGAGACGAAACATGGTGAAATTAGCAAATAAAGGTACACGAATATTCAATAGTGAATGTCAGAAACAGGACAACGTGGCAACTGGTACCTATCCTGTGAGATCTTTAACAATTAAAGTTAAGTAAAAGATGTTAAATGATTAAATGAAATCAAGGGCGCAGGAAATCTTGTACCCGGTACTCATGTAAGAGGATAAGGGCAAGAAAATCCTACTAACAAATGAAACAGAGTTTCGAAAACAAATGAAACCGTTAAATGCCTCAAAAGTAAAATTGGTAGTCCAAGGATGTAGGCATACCTTGCCAAGTCTCTATAGGACATAAAGCAAGTTTTTCCTACTGAATTTAATATGATACTTACAGAATTAGCGAACTTTTGTGCTCTGAAAAAGTAAGCTAATTCCCTACCGTTGTATGTATCATCATCTCTGACTGACGTGTAGGGGTGCGAGGTGTCAACTGGTGACGAGAACTGCTGCTGAGGTCCCAATTCAGCAACTAAAGTTCGAGCTAGAGGAACTATGGCCCTCTTTGTCCTCCTACAGTCAGATTGCAGAAGATTGGGTACTCTTGACCCGGGGCAGACCACAGTACCAGGGTACCTATATGATGATCTGTCAAAAATGAGAAATATTCAAGGGACAAAGATGGTAAACACGAGTAATAACACGGAGGGAGAGATGACCAATTAAGAGTATGACTGCGGCCTACAGTCACCACGTAATCCAAAGTTGTCTCACCTTCACCATATGTTACTCTCGTAATGCACAATACACCGCACCTTATAAAAAATGAAATTGAATATGAAAAATAGTAAAGCTACGTTAACAAAGTTAAATACGCTTACCATAAATTACCACTTGGCACCAGTACCTGAGTGAAGCTCCTAGGACAGGCCCCCATATAATATGTGACGGTAACGCGTTGGTGTTCGGCTGTTCAAAGCTAGGGGTATGGCCTCGTCACATAGTATTAAAAAAAATAGAAAATCTGGAACTTCGTCTGTGGTAAGGTAAGGAGAAGACACACAAAACACAAGTAAATTTTAACAATGAAAGTTTAATTACGTTAAAGAAATAAAACATGAATAAAATGGTCAAACAAATTCGTATAATAAAATCAATCAAAATAATAAGAATAATTAAATGACACAATGAAAAGTTACGTTAAGACAAGTGAGCAAAATAACAAGAAGTGCAATATACAAGTATATGAAAGGTGCTGGAATATTGGCTTTAAGCTATCACCTCTCTCAGTATACGTACGCTAAAGCTTACGTCTAGCAGGGAGAAGTGTTAACTGTGAAAGCACGGAATATTCTGAGGACTGAGGTCGTGGCGGCCCCAGACATCAAGTAGTATGGGGGGGCGAGTGCAGTCGCAGCCAGACCGGCGACCAATCAGCGGGGAGCCGGCAGTAAGACAGGTAGTTTGGCGGTTTGAGTCTGAGCAGGTGTCCCTGGCTGCATACGTTTTGCTCTCTGGCAAACCTTGCTGGTGTTGTTGTCGTTGTTGGACATTTCTTCCATAGTAGTTTTATGTAGTTGTAACGACGTAATTGTGGAGGGAAGAGCAGGCTCAATCTCTTGAAGGAGATTATTGTCACAATATATATATATATATTGTGACGGTAAAGCGTTGGTGTTCGGCTGTTTCAAAAGCTGGGGGCAGGGCCTCGTCACATCACAAAAAAAAAGAGAAAAGTTTGTCCTTTCGTCTGTGGTAAGGTAATGGGAAGACACACAAAACACAAGTATATAAACAATGAAATTGTAATTACTCTAGAAAACAAGACATGAATAAAGACAATCTCATAAAATGCAACACTGGTCAACAAACAAAATAACATGAATAATAACTGGCAATGAAAGTTACTCTAAGACAAGAATGCAAAATTAGTGATAGCAATATAAAATATGTAATGGGTGCTGGAATACTGGCTTCAAGCTGCCACCTCCCTTAGTACACGAAAGCCAAGGCTTAGTCTACCAGCGAGAGATGTCAACTCCATGGAGCACTGAGATATTCTGACGAGTCTGGCGTACTGCTGCCTAGACGACGACTCGTGGTGGTGGCGGAGTGCAGGTGCGACGAGACACCAGCCAATCAGCAACAGGCAGGCAGAGGATGAGCAGTTTGCTGGTTACGGCGGGCTGTGGCCAGGTGTTGGGGTGTGCAGGGTACGATTTGCTTCCTGGGCAAAATGTTTGGCGATACTGGTGGACGTATCTTCTATATAGTATCTTGTATGTTACGACGTAATGATGTAGGGAAGAGCAGGCTCAATCTCTCTTGAAAGAGATTATCGTCACAATATATATATATATATATATTAACCCCCCAGGTCCTCTCCCAAATGTGCAGGAAACGATTTGTGGCAATTTAAAACATACAGTCCACTTTTAACATCATACAGTCCGCTATCGAAATAAACAACTATAAAAATTAATATAAATTAATAAAATGTAAATAAATCAATAAATCCCACCAGTCAGTTTTCCCCACATACTATACATAATGTATACATTTTGAAAGAATATATATATGTCTTTTTAATGAGTATGTGTACAACTGCTCATTTTGAATAATACATCGCATTTTGATATCAAAATCCCCCCCCCCCCCCTACGGACTAAATATGGTGTGCTATAATTCAGAGCAGCTCACATACACTCACGTTTTCTATGCGTGGGGACGCTCGGTTAAGTTCGATTAGATTCACGTGTTTTAAGTCCAACATTTTTCTGTCCGTTCTGACGACCTAACCTAACCTTCCGAGCGTTTGCTTTTAATACTGATAAAGACTTTCTGGTTCGTTTAAGGCGTCTGGGACCATTGGGTTAACATTCCGGACTCTCTTCATATATGTCAATACTATGTATACTGCAGAAACAAACTTGGCTCTAAATTTTGACTTCGGAAAGACCTGGGTAAATACTGGTTCGCAAACAGGGGTGTTGATTTGTAGGATCAATTATCGTGTACAGTGTTGGAGGGATGGTGGAGGTACAGTGTTGGAGGGATGGTGGAGGTACAGTGTTGGAGGGGTGCTGGAGGTACCGTGTTGGAGGGGTGCTGGAGGTACAGTGTTGGAGGGGTGCTGGAGGTACAGTGTTGGAGGGCTGCTGGAGGTACAGTGTTGGGGGGTGTTGGAGGTACAGTGTTGGAGGGGTGCTGGACGTACAGTGTTGGAGAGGTGCTGGAGGTACAGTGTTGGAGGCTGCTGGAGGTACAGTGTTGGAGGGTGCTGGAGGTACAGTGTTGGAGGGTGCTGGAGGTACAGTGTTGGAGGGTGCTGGAGGTACAGTGTTGGAGGGTGCTGGAGGTACAGTGTTGGAGGGTGCTGGAGGTACAGTGTTGGAGGGGTGCTGGAGGTACAGTGTTGGAGGGTGCTGGAGGTACAGTGTTGGAGGGCTGCTGGAGGTACAGTGTTGGAGGCTGCTGGAGGTACAGTGTTGGAGGGTGCTGGAGGTACAGTGTTGGAGGGGTGCTGAAGGTACAGTGTTGGAGGGTGCTGGAGGTACAGTGTTGGAGGGGTGCTGGAGGTACAGTGTTGGAGGGTGCTGGAGGTACAGTGTTGGAGGGGTGCTGGAGGTACAGTGTTGGAGGGGTGCTGAAGGTACAGTGTTGGAGGGTGCTGGAGGTACAGTGTTGGAGGGGTGCTGGAGGTACAGTGTTGGAGGGGTGCTGGAGGTACAGTGTTGGAGGGGTGCTGAAGGTACAGTGTTGGAGGGTGTTGGAGGTACAGTGTTGGAGGGGTGCTGGAGGTACAGTGTTGGAGGGTGTTGGAGGTACAGTGTTGGAGG
>NC_091153.1:40354717-40412217 GCF_040958095.1 Procambarus clarkii
AGAGAGAGAGAGAGAGAGAGAGAGAGAGAGAGAGAGAGAGAGAGAGAGAGAGAGAGAGAGAGAGAGAGAGAGAGAGAGGAGAGAGAGAGAGAGAGAGAGAGAGAGAGAGAGAGAGAGAGAGAGAGAGAGAGAGAGAGAGAGAGAGAGAGAGAGAGAGAGAGAGAGAGAGGGAGAGAGAGCCGTAACCTGATTGCCGGGTCTTGTTCCAGGAGGGGAAAGCGTCAAGCCATTACCACTATAAAGCACTAGGAAGGGGTCAGGATAAGAATTTATTATGAGACGGAAGGAAGGAATGGTGCTCAACCACTTATGGACGGTCGGGGATTGAACACCGACCTGCATGAAGCGAAACCGTCGCTCTACCGTCTAACCCTAAGTAGCTGGGTTCAATTTATGAGAAAAAAAAATCATTCCTACTACTGTTTAGTCTTGCCATTTTTTGGGATGATTTTGATAAGAGGCTGCTGATAAATTTTCCAATCAAATCAAACTATAAATAGTTGTTGACCAAATAACACACTCGAAAGTGAAGGGACGACGACGTTTCGGTCCGTCCTGGACCACAATCGACTTGTGAATGGTCCAGGACGGACCGAAACGTCGTCGTCCCTTCACCTTCTAGTGTGTGGTCTGGTCAACATACTTCAGCCGCGTTATTGTGACTCATCGTCAGCATTTAAATAGTTGTACATTAATAACTTTGACATACAGAGTTGACGTAAAACATTCAGTACATTAATTACACAAGTGATAACAAAGGTATGGTGCGAAGATATTGTCATAATCAGTCACTGACTTAACTGATAACAACTTATACAAATCATGATAATAGTTTATAACTCATGATAACATAAGATCATGATAATACCTTATACAAATCATGATAATAGTTTATAACTCATGATAACATAAGATCATGATAATACCTTATACAAATCATGATAACAACTTATACAAATCACGATAACTTATTCAAATCGTGATAATATCTTATACAAATCACGATAACTTATAAAAATCATGATAACTTATACAAATCACGATAACTTATAAAAATCACGATAACTTATACAAATCACGATAACTTATAAAAATCACGATAACTTATAAAAATCACGATAACTTATACAAATCACGATAACTTATAAAAATCCCGATAACTTATACAAATCACGATAACTTATTCAAATCGTGATAATATCTTATACAAATCACGATAACTTATACAAATCACGATAACTTATACAAATCACGATAACTTATAAAAATCACGATAACTTATAAAAATCACGATAACTTATACAAATCACGATAACTTATAAAAATCCCGATAACTTATACAAATCACGATAACTTATTCAAATCGTGATAATATCTTATACAAATCACGATAACTTATACAAATCACGATAACTTATACAAATCACGATAACTTATACAAATCACGATAACTTATACAAATCACGATAACTTATACAAATCACGATAACTTATAAAAATCACGATAACTTATAAAAATCACGATAACTTATACAAATCACGATAACTTATAAAAATCCCGATAACTTATACAAATCACGATAACTTATTCAAATCGTGATAATATCTTATACAAATCACGATAACTTATACAAATCACGATAACTTATACAAATCACGATAACTTATACAAATCACGATAACTTATACAAATCACGATAACTTATACAAATCACGATAACTTATTCAAATCGTGATTAAACTTAAACTTAAACTTAAACTTAAACTTAAACAAGTCATTACAATACCGACTAGACTAAACAGGTGCAGAGCATTCGAAGTCAACTTACATATTAGGTCTAAAATGAGTAGCAATATGAACCAATAGGAAATATATAGGGTACAAAATGAGGTTTAACATTATTGCTGTTAAATACATTGTTAGACTCAAATCACAAAATCAGGATGATGATACAACAATAATAATTATAATAATAAATTAATAATTAATAATAATTAATAATTAATAATAATTTATTTACAAGAGGCTACAATGGGTTTGTCAGATTACATAGAATTGGTATCTTTACATTTTTGCAAAGCCACTAACGTGCATAGCGTTTCGGGCAGGATTAATTAATACTGCAGTAATTAGTTAAGAAATAATTAGTAATTTAGGAATTAATTAGTTCTAGAGCTATTATGGCTCAAAAACACTCCAAAACACACACACACAGCTTGTATAACATCTACATGACTTCAAATGGACTCAACATGCTTGCCAGTAATCCGTGTGTGTGTGTGTATACTTACTTAGTTGTGCTTGAGGGGGTTGAGCTATGGGGCCAGATTCACGAAGCAGTTACGCAAGCACTTACGAACGTGTACATCTTTCCTCAATCTTTGACGGCTTTGGTTACATTCATTAAACAGTTTACAAGCATGAAAACTTGCCAATCAACCTGTTGTTATTGTTATAAACAGCCTCCTGGTGCTTCGGAGCTCATTAACTGTTTAATAATTGTAAACAAAGCCGCCAAAGACTGAGAAAAGATGGATAGATTCGTACGTGCTTGCGTAACTGCTTCGTGAATCTGGCCCTTGGCTCTTTAGTCAGCGTGCGAGTGTGTGTGTGTGTGTGTGTGTGTGTGTGTGTGTGTGTGTGTGTGTGTGTGTGTGTGTGTGTGTGTGTGTGTGTGTGTGTGAGTGTGTGTGTGTGTGAGTGTGTGTGTGTGTGTGTGTGTGTGTGAGTGTGTGTGTGTGTGTGTGTGTGTGTGTGTGTGTGTGCGAGTGTGTGTGTGTGTGTGCGAGTGTGTGTGTGTGTGTGTGTGTGTGTGTGTGTGTGTGTGTGTGTGTGTGTGTGTGTGTGTGTGTGTGTGCGAGTGTGTGTGTGTGTGTGTGTGTGTGTGTGTGTGTGTGTGTGTGTGTGTGTGTGTGTGTGTGTGTGTGTGTGTGTGTGTGGGTGTGTGTGTGTGTGTGTGTGTGGGTGTGTGTGTGTGTGTGTGTGTTTGGGTGTGTGTGTGTGTGTGTGTGTGTGTGTGTGTGTGTGTGTGTGTGTGTGTGTGTGTGTGTGTGTGTGTGTGTGTGTGTGTGTGTGTGTGTGTGTGTACTCACCTAGTTGTACTTGCGGGGGTTGATCTCTGGCTCTTTGGTCCCGCCTCTCAACCGTCAATCAACAGGTGTACAGATTCCTGAGCCTATTGGGCTCTATCATATTTACACTTGAAACTGTGTATGGAGTCAGCCTCCACCTCATCACTTCCTAATGCATTCCATTTGTCAACCACTCTGACACTAAAAAAGTTCTTTCTAATATCTCTGTGGCTCACTTGGGCGCTCAGTTTCCACCTGTGTCCCCTTGTGCGTGTGCCCCTTGTGTTAAATAGCCTGTCTTTATCTACCCTATCAATTCCCTTGAGAATCTTAAATGTGGTGATCATGTCCCCCCTAACTCTTCTGTCTTCCAGCGAAGTGAGGTTTAATTCCCGTTGTCTCTCCTCGTAGCTCATACCTCTCAGCTCGGGTACTAGTCTGGTGGCAAATCTTTGAACCTTTTCCAGTTTAGTCTTATGCTTGACTAGATATGGACTCCATGCTGGGGCTGCATACTCTAGGATTGGTCTGACATATATGTTATACAAAGTTCTGAATGATTCTTCACACAAATTTCTGAATGCCGTTCGTATGTTGGCCAGCCTGGCATATGCCGCTGATGTTATCCTCTTGATATGTGCTGCAGGAGACAGGTCTGGCGTGATATCAACTCCCAAGTCTTTTTCTTTCTCTGACTCCTGAAGAATTTCCTCTCCCAGATAATACCTTGTATTTGGCCTCCTGCTCCCTGCACCTATCTTCATTATATTACATTTGGTTGGGTTAAACTCCAACAACCACTTGTTCGACCATTCCTTCAGTTTGTCTAGGTCTTCTTGAAGCCTCAAACAGGCCTCTTCTGTCCTAATCCTTCTCATAATTTTAGCATCGTCCGCAAACATTGAGAGAAATGAATCTATACCCTCCGGGAGATCATTTACATATATCAGAAACAAGATAGGACCGAGTACAGAGCCCTGTGGGACTCCACTGGTGACTTCACGCCAATCGGAGGTCTCACCCCTCACCGTAACTCTCTGCTTCCTATTGCTTAGGTACTCCCTTATCCACTGGAGCACCTTACCAGCTACACCTGCCTTGTGGGACATTTGGGGCTCGACTCTATTTATTTAATTATTAAAGTAATGAAATCAATTACGAAGGACCACCCGCTTTTATAGTAAAGAGGGAAACTAATAAAATGTGATCATTAGAAATTCCTGTAAGAACCAGTGTCTATGGATAACATTAGGAAATATAATCACTTGAGTAATTAATGGGCTGTATAAATAATTTACTTGAATCAAAGCCTCAAACACTTACATTGGGGGGTTATTGCTAGAACTTCATATATGTCTAGGAACTAGTGTGGTTCGTACACCAGTTCATTGTGTAATAACCTAATCTTATGACCAATTAAAGAATCAATAGAAAATCTATCACCAGTAAAGATATGGTTCATTAACATCAGAAATTAATCATTATAATAAACACGTATTATCTCCAGTGTACAGCACTCTATAAATGATAAATAAATACTGATAATTTGAATAATTAAAGAAATACGAAAAGTCTTAGCTTGAAGACGTTTTCAAAGACATCAGTTACGAATCATCCTCGGGATCTTCAGAAACCCTCATAGAACACTGGGAGATGAATAACACGTGTAAAGTAACAGTTCGTGGAGGCCTCACACGCGAGCTGTAATTTAAGGGATATTACGTAGCAATGTACTAGGCTACTAAATATCTATATTCAAGAAAATGGAAATAAATAAATCTAGAATACTAACATGGGTTTTGTTTAAGTTGCTCGATGTAACGACAAGCTACCCTGCCATATACAATCTCTAATGATGCATCAAAAGGGAGTTATATATATACTTAGCTAATAGGGTACTGAATAAGTTGAAGCTTGCCGAAACCGCGTCCCAGGCTCTAGCGTCACAATGGCGAACACGTGGTAGCTAGCTTGGCTTGGATGTCGACGCGCTTATTTGGCCGGTCACGACGGATCACGTAGAACAAATTAACTAGTTCTGGGATGAGTATCAGATTAAATCTTGCTGACAACTTCACCGCAACGTGTCCTAGACTCTGACACCAAAACGAGTTGCTCAATTCCGCAACAAGTCTTCACGCCGCACACTGGCGACTTCTCCTCGAGCTGGCGTCCACCACAATGGTGTCTCCCCTTCCATCCCACGTCCCGCATTCGTCACAGAAATTATTTATCACGAATGATATTACTTCGCGCAGTTGTGGCTAAAATGCTTTGATAAAGACTGGGTTACAATTCTAGGGAGCTAAATATTATTACTTTCTCGTCTTACGGTGGTAAACGAGAAGTGGTGATGATTTTAGTTTTCTCCATGGCATTCACGCGTGACGGTAAATTCATTACTTGATAACAATTATAACTAAAAACTCTCGATTTGGCATTATTTGGGAGTTAGGTTATCTGTAAATAATTATCACACGGAATACTGATGATTTTAGAGAATCACATTCAATTCTCTAACACACTGGATATAAATGTGTTTAACTTGGTAGAATCTGACGCAATACTGGTGCTTGGTTACGTAAGAATTCCAGCATTATTGTACAGATATAATTATTAGTTCAAGTGAACACTCCTGTTAGTTAATTTTAGTTACTACAGTAATTAGTAGATTTTAGTAATAGTTAATAATAATACAACAGTGTTAGTGTTGGAAATTTCCAACATGCCTGTCTCTCCAGCTTATGTACCAGCCTCTTATGCGGTACTGTGTCAAAGGCTTTCCGACAATCCAAGAAAATGCAGTCCGCCCAGCCCTCTCTTTCTTGCTTAATCTGTGTTACCTGGTCATAGAATTCTATTAAGCCAGTCAGGCAAGATTTACCCTCCCTGAACCCATGTTGTCGATTTGTCACGAAGTCCCTTCTACTCTACCATTATAAAAATCACTCATTTTAAAAGTTGTAATTCCTAACAATGAGATTTTTTTTTATTTCTTGAACAGTAGGAGTGGTCAGTGATAAGCGAGTGCCTGAAAATTGGATTGTTTGAGTTCACTGGATTGGTAATTCCGTTCAGACAAAGCGATATCATTAGTTTGTGAATTATTCCCACCACTGTGAGTATGGACATGAGGCCAGATGGGAGGGTGATATGAGTGTGAGGCTCCTGACTCCCAAGAGACGACACGCGGGATCACTCCCCCTCACAATCGGGAATTCCAAGTTCGAATCCCTGCCGGAACAGAAACAGTTGGGCACGATAACAGGGGAGGTAAAGATTGTTATTCTGTAAGTCAAATGGTTCACATCTATAAGCTTAAACACGGTTAAATAACTATATTTTCAGCCAGTTATCAAGAGTACTAAATGATATCATAATGAGGCTTCCTCTCACAACAAATGCTATCATAACGAGGTTTTTTTTCCCACACGAAATGCTATCATAACGAGGTTTCCTCCCACACGAAATGCTATCATAACGAGGTTTTCTCCCACACCAAATGCTATCATAACGTGGTTTTCTCCCACCTTCTTGCTTATAGTCACTATTTTGCTTATAAATAAGTATATATGTGACATATTCCAAGCCTTATTTTTTTCAAGGCACTAACGTTTTCTCTCAGTTTTATTAAACAATGGAGATTTTATACAAAATTGACAATATCCTCAGTTACTTTACAATTTATTTAAATATTTTCGTTTTTTTTATTATTTTTATAAAACTGTAACATCAATATAGGAATAGGTTCAGTACTAATTGTAATATCTTAGCATACTAAGAAGGTTAGGTTAGGTTAGGTCAGGTAGTGGTTTTCTATTCAGCTTTTCAAGGTAAACTCAAATATTTACAATAAATTAGTGTGTCACATATGCACTTATTCATAAGCAAGATATTGACTATAAGCAAGTGCGAGAACGGGTTGCTTCAAGACACTAATAGATGCTTTTTGGAATACTTTACTGGAGTCTGCCTAGTAATGTTAGATTGGGATCTCGATAAAGCGAGTCCTGTGAATTGAAATCAATCAATCAACCACAGCACATTTGGCAGAATTGAATGCAAGGTTCTACTGAACATAAAATGTCTTTCAATAATTTGCCTAAAACGCTTTGTGTAATAATTCTATATTATTTGTAATATAGTAATTAATAATTAGTAATAATAATAGTGGCTTCATAAATTGAAGGTGGGGCCAGCCACCCACCACGGCTGAAGGCCCACCAGGAGCCCACCGTAGCTGAGGGCCCACCAAGAGCCCACCACGGCTGAGGGTAAATCAGGAGCCCCACCACGGCTGAGGGCCCATCAGGAGCCCATCACGGCTGAGGGCCCACCAGGAGCCCACCACGGCTGAGGGCCCACCACGGCTGAGGGCCCACCACGGCTGAGGGCCCATCAGGAGCCCACCACGGCTGAGGACACACAGGAGCCCATCACGGCTGAGGGCCCACCAGGAGCCCACCACGGGTGAGGGCACACACCAGGAGCCCACCACGGCTGAGGGCCCACAGGAGCCCATCACGGCTGAGGGCCCACCAGGAGCCCACCACGGCTGAGGGCACACACCAGGAGCCCACCACGGCTGAGGGCCCACCACGACTGAGGGCACACCAGGAGCCCACCACGACTGAGGACACACCAGGAGCCCACCACGACTGAAGGCACACACCAGGAGCCCACCACGGCTGAGGGCCCACCACGGCTGAGGGCACACCAGGAGCCCACCACGACTGAGGGCACACCAGGAGCCCACCACGACTGAGGACACACCAGGAGCCCACCACGACTGAAGGCACACACCAGGAGCCCACCACGGTTGAGGGCCCACCAGGAGCCCACCACGGCTGAGGACACACCAGGAGCCCACCACGGCTGAGGGCACACCAGGAGCCCACCACGACTGAGGACACACCAGGAGCCCACCACGGCTGAGGATACACCAGGAGCCCACCACGGCTGAGGGCACACCAGGAGCCCACCACGACTGAGGACACACCAGGAGCCCACCACGGCTGAGGGCACACAGGAGCCCACCACGGCTGAGGGCACACCAGGAGCCCACCACGGCTGAGGGCACACCAGGAGCCCACCAAGACCCACCAACCCCCGGCACCTCTCGGCCAAGCCGGCCCCGAACACCGTCATCCCGCCGGGAGAACCAGCCAGAACACGTCAAAAAAACTCTACCAACAATCCCGTGACCCAAGACGCTATGTGAACCCGGCGTCGTACAACCGGACCGTTGAAGAGGGACGCCAAACGGCAGTAGCAAAGCCAAACCCCGAAAACAGGACGTGATCCGGCGGCTCCCAGGCGGAGGAGGCGTCCAAACGTCCCAAGATTGAACCAGGAGTCCTTGAGTAAACATGTTGTTTGTTGTTATAGATTCAGCTACTCGGAACAAGTTCCAAGTAGCACCGGCTATGGTGAGCCCGTAGTGGACTTACCCGGCCCAGGAGCGGTGTTGTGAGTGGAGTAAATATTGTATTGTATTGTGTTGTATATCTCTTAAACGGTGTAGGGATAAACACTCGTTTTCTCTAGTGAGAGAGATGAAAATGGTGTTGCTTAGGGGTAACTAATCATTTTTATCATGTATTTGGAGGCCACATGGCGTGGGATCCATATGTTTTTGGAGGTCACATGGCGTGAGATCCATATGTACTTGAAGGCCACATTTCGTGGGATACATATACAATTTGGTCCCCTAATTGATGAGTTGATTGTATCTTTACTTTACTTCGTGAAACAAGGATGTTACAGTTATTTCTCGAGTTGAGTACAATCAGGGATGAAGTGTGTCACTTACAATTAGTCTGTCAAAACTGATATCAGTTGCCATATTTACCTGAATTTACCTGAGGACAACTGTCTCTTAAATAGCCTTGACGGAGACAAAAATCCGGGTGGTTGCTAATAGCATATACTCTACTATTAGCTCTTTACACGAGTATGTTGTGTTGATTTAGGGGCGACGACGATCGTGGGATCGGATGCGCATAGACACTGGCTATTAGCTATATATAAGTATATACACTGATATTCGGTATATATTTATTTATATATTTACAAGAAAGTCCATTGGGTTTATGAGAGTACATAACATTGATATTTTTACATGCTTATAAAGCCACTAGCACTTATAGCGTCTCGGGCAGGTCCTTAAATCTAACAGATAATTTTAAATAGATAATTTCTAACAAAAATTAATACATTTTAACAGGGACATTGTAAGAAAATGTGACAAAAATTAAGTGGGTACACTAAAGTAAAATTTGACGGTTATCAAAGGTACATTGTAGCACAATTTGAGAATTATTTCAAGGTATAATGTAATAAATATAGTTCAATATATGATATAAGATGATAGCAGTGATTACAATGGTGAAGTTGTATGGCTTAGATACATTATTGGGGGAATTGGGTAGCACAAAATACATTGCAAGTTTAATATATAGAAGTATATAAACTGCTATTAGCTATATAAATATATACACTGATATTAATTATATATAGAAGTATATTAACTACTATTAGCTATATATAGAAGTATATACACTAACAATAGCTATATATATAATTCAAATAAAATATAGAGGTTATATATACTTCTTAGTATAGTTTTAGGTAGGTCTTAGTTTTACTTATAAGTATAAACTGATACTGTTTATATGTATAAAATGTGGAAATTATTAAGAAAATATACATCTTCGTAAGATGTATATTCATCAATTTATTCATCTAAATGAATACATGGAGAATGTTCATATATTCAACAATTTATTCATAAGATGTATATTCTCCATCTTCCTAAGATGTTCATCAATTCAGACCAAGACAGAGTGTTGAAAGACAGACAGACAGACTTTCATTGATAGCGAATCCCGCTTTCATTGATATATTAATATATAGAGAGCTCAGTCTTGAGACTTGGGCAGCGAAGTCTGCCTAAAGAGGAGGTCATCAGTGCGTTTGACCTCATCGGGACCCCCTGTGTTAGTCCCATACCTCAGACCACTCCCCCTGCAAATTTGCGTCAGGCTAGCTCCAAGTATGTGGCCTCCAGCTTTGAACAGATAGATAGACATTCTCTTTCTAGAAGCGTTATCTGGCGTTGTCCGGGTCTCTGTCTCTCTCCTATCTATCCATGTATTCATTCATCTCTATTAATCCATTCATCTATCATTCAATGCATCCATGTATGTATCCATCTTTCTGTTCATCTATTGGTCTATCCATCTATTCATCCATCAATAAATCTATCTGTTCTTCTATCCATACATCTATTCACGTACCTACTTATCTCCCCATCCATCTCTTTGTCCGTCTATCCTTCAATCAAAATGAATATATAGAAAGCTGCATGGACATCTGTCTATCCATATATCTATTCATCTATCAATCCAACCACCTACTTATCTTAATACCCACTTATCCATCCAATAGTTTTTTCAATCTCTATATTCGTCTACTTATCTGTTTCTCCATTGATCTATCCATCCATCGATCTATCCAAGCACATACTCATCTTAATATCCATATATCCATTCACCTATCTATCTATCTTTCCATCTTTCTACTGTCTGTCTTCGTCAATCTCTCTCTCTCTCTCTCTCTCTCTCTCTCGTGTAATACTCAACGTGAAATACTGAAGAAAAAATAGTTACCCCTTACTCTAGTGAGAGCCGTTGCTTGAGAAACCTAGAACACTGTAAGGGAAATCTATTTTATGCGAGTATGGGCAAAATATTGACAGCAGGAAATTTCTGTTAATTTTCCCAAGGTCAGTAAATAATGATGCATATTACTATAAGATATAAAGTTTTTGTAAATGTTTAGATGTGTGTATAGCTAGCAGACAGTGCCTAAAATCGTTGTGGGGGTCTGAATGTGGCCCTTGGCACGCTGTTCTCTTATGAATTATGGCGACCCTGACCAGCCTATGTTGATCCCGTACCCCAGACCATTTCCTTTTGCAATATGGGTGAGATTAGCCTCAACCATGTGGCTTCCATCTTTGAATAGACAGCCAGATAGACATTCTGTCTTATAGATATAATAATCACTGAAGAACCCTATAACCTGTCCAGGGTTCGAACTTGCATTATAAGGCACACCCACTGGCACACATACTTGGTACGCCTTGTAATGCAATTGACTATAAGGATAGGTTAGTCCTGGAGCTCCATGACTGACCAATCCCTGGCAACTCCCGTGGTTCTATTGGACAGTTTTTCCTCAAATCCTGGTGCGTGTTCGGGCTGCGCTGAGCCATCAATGTGAAAGAAAGCTTAAATGATCCCCAAACCATAAAGAATGCTATGACCCGACGAGGGTTCGAATCTACATTGCCAGGGTTCAACTCCTGGCGTTCACAGTACCATAATTACCTCACCAGCGATTGCCAGTAAGGATTCGCTAGTCCTGGAGCTTAACCGAGCTCCATAACTAACCAATCCCCCATGCAGCAACTCTCGTGGTGATATTAGGGGCACAGTTTTTCCATCAAATCCTGGTGCGTTAAATGATTGATGGCATGGGACCTATCAAGCTTTGTTTTACATTTGTAGGCTCAGCGTGGCCCCAGCTACCACCACAGTTAAAGATTTTCAAACCTTTCAAACCAATTTTTTTCTAATTGTAAAATACATTATTATTTACTGATCTCGGGAAAATTAACAGAAATTTCCTGCTATCTATACACAGACAATCCTTCCATAGCTTTAATGAATAAACTCAAGTTATTAACTCAAGTACATGAAGATCAAATGACAGTAATCAAAGAGCAGTCGGCCTTAATAATGAACCTGCAAGGCTCATTATTATCTTTGCAGAATGAAGTTGTAGACTTAAACAAGAACAATCAAGATCTATCTACCACAGTCGTCAACCTCGAACAAGAATTAAGCATTCTCAAGAACACAGTTAAAAACTTTAATCCAGATGCAACCACTAAAAAACAGGAAGAAATATTGCAACAGTTTGAGAACCATCTGAACAACCTACAACAACAACACACTGTTACCCAAGACGAGACAGACCAACATAAACTACTTGAATAGGTAATTATCTCTTCACGTGATTTTCCCCAAGAAACTGATGGTGAAGACTGTGCTGCCATTGTGATCAAAGTATTGCAGGATAAGTTAAATTATTCGATCCAAAAAAATGACATCAAAGCAGCTTATAGAGTGGGTACCAAATCATCTGGTACTAATAATAGGCGTATTCGTTTAAAATTAGATAGCTGCTCCCGCAAGACTGATCTTATCTCATCTGCAGTTGCTAGTAAATCCACTGTTTATGTGAATGAATGTCTGACCAGGTGCAGGCAAAATCTCTTTTTTAAACTGCGTGGCTTCTGCAAAAATTCCCCTACAATTAAACACTGTTTTGTGCGAGATGGTAAAATTATAGCTAGGAGGACTGACACTGGAAAAACCTATTCAATAACCACAGAAGCTCACCTTAATTCTTTCCTCAGTGACTGTGGGTTAGCTGCTGTATAGCCTGAATTCAGATTATAATCTCATATAACTACCTTTGTGTACTCTAGCTCTGCCTTTCCCTTCAAAAGGTTTTAACTTTAGTTTAAAAAAGGAAAAAAAAATAATAAAAAGAATAATATTGTCATCTTTATTATTGTCTTTTTTTTTCTTTTTACTCCCATGTTCCATAGTACACTGGCTTTGCCTGTGTCCTCTAGTATTAACTTCATTATCCAGTGTTCCTGAGTGTATCTCTATTTAAACTACCTCAGTTTGTTTTAGTGTAACTTTAGTATTCAATTATAGTGTACTTATAATAGTATAGTAAGCAAGCTTATTATCTTATAGATTTCATAATTGTTTTTTTTTTTTTTTTACTTTTTTGGTCATCTATTGTTATTAATTATTCTAGTTAATTTTTTACATTCCTAGTTCCCATTAAGTTTTTTTTTTTTTTTTTTTTTTCTTTTTACTTAAAATTACCATTAAGTTTATTTTACTTTAGAATTTTTAATCTGCATTTTTCTTTGTTTTCTATTTTGTAATTTGCCATTCTTACCTTGTTTTCCTGCAATCAGCCTTTTTATGCAGACAAGTATAGACCCAGAACTAAACCTCTTATCCACTATCTATGACAATCATCACTTCAATGATCAAAATTGCAGATATTTTACAGCACATGATGTAAACAATGTATTAACAGATAATCTCAATATCTCTGTAATCAACTTGAACGTTAGATCCCTAGGTAAACACTTCGATGATGTTAGTGCCTTGATTGAAACTATTGACAACAAATTCTCTTTTATTATACTTACTGAAACGTGGTTGAAAGAGGATAATACTCAACTCTTTAACATGCCTAACTACTCGGCAATTCACAACTGTCGTCAAATGCAGAGAGGTGGTGGTACTGCTCTTTACTACCACCAAGAACTAACATGCTTAAAAATAATTAGAACTAGAGACTGCTGTGGGGAGTATATCTTCGCCAGTTTCAGAGTCAAGGGTGCCGAGTCTGTCCTGTCTGTGGGTGCAGTCTATAGAATTCCTAACACTGATGTGTCTGAATTCAACTCAAACCTTAGAAATCTAATACTAGATAACAGATTGAACAAAAACCATCTAATTATCGCAGGGGACTTTAATATTGACCTCTGCGAGCCTGAACACCCTACTGCTGTTAGCTTCCTCAACTGTATGAATTCCTGCTTCCTCATACCCTTAATCACTAGACCAACTAGAATCACTGATAGTACTGCTACGACTCTAGATCACATCTGGACCAACATAACCTCTCCGCTTACTTCAGGTATAATCACCGATAGCACTACAGACCATTACCCCACATTTCTCTTAACTAACATTAGCAAACCACCTCTAGAGACAAGGGAGTTAAGCTTTAGGCTGCACAATGAAACTGCTATAAACAATTTTATAACTGCTGCTGATAATGTCAACTGGGAGTCCGAGTTAGGTAACATAGGGGACATCAACCTAGCAGTGAAATCTTTTCTACAAACAACTCTTAGCCTTTATAACACCCACTGTCCTATGCTTACAAAACAAGTCACAAGCAAAAGACTTAACAATCCTTGGCTTACAAAGGGAATACTTAAATCCATTAACAAAAAACACGACCTTGAGAAGAAGTATAGGCTAGGAACAGTCTCCAAAGAATTCTCAAAGAATTACTCGTTATTGCTATCTAAAATAATTAGACGAGCCAAAACTAAATACTATGAAGATAAATTTACCCAAATAAAGAGCAACATTAAAAAAACTTGGAGCACAATTTCACAAATATTGGGATCAAAGAAGATTTTAAATAACAAACCAACACTCCTGTCCAATAACGTTGGTCAGCTTTCAGCCTCTGATTCTGCTATTGAGTTCAATAGGTTCTTCTCTTCCATTGGGTCATCCCTTGCAAATGATATTCCATCTTCCTGTACTGATGTTAAGGACTATCTTACAGGTAACTATCCACAGTCTCTGTACCTAAAGCCTACTAGTTCCACTGATGTCAATGAAATAATCCTTTCCCTTAAAACCAAGTCTAGTGCCCTCGAGGAGATACCAACTTTAATTTACAAAAAAGCCTCCAGATCTCTAGCCCCTGCTATTGCATTGCTCTTCAACAAGTCACTTGAACTCCAAACCTTTCCTGTCATTCTAAAAAAAGCAAGAGTAACCCCTGTCTACAAATGTGGTGATCTCACTGATGTTAACAACTATAGACCTATATCAATCCTGCCTAACTTGTCAAAAATATTCGAAAAGCTAATCTACAAGCAGCTTTACTCTTTTCTAGCCAAACACAATATACTTAGCTCTTGTCAATATGGCTTCAGACCCAAAAAAAGCACTAACGATGCACTTATTAGTATGATTAACGTAATTCACGCAGCTCTTGATAAAAAGGAGTTTCCTGTTGGGTTATTTGTGGACCTGCGTAAGGCTTTTGACACTGTCAACCATCAAAACCTTCTTCTTAAATTACATCATTATGGAGTCAGAGGACACTCCCTGCAATACCTCAAATCTTATCTTACTGAAAGGCTCCAGTATGTTTCTGTGAATAATACAATTTCTCCCACCCTACCCATCAACATTGGTGTTCCTCAGGGCAGCATACTTGGCCCTCTCCTCTTTCTCATCTACATTAATGACCTTCCAAATGCCTCCCAACACCTCAAACCAATTCTATTTGCTGACGACACAACCTTCATTTACTCCAGTCCTGACCCCCTTGCTCTAAATGCCACAGTAAATACTGAGCTAGAGAAAGTCCATCTTTGGCTAACTGCCAACAAACTCACCCTTAACATTGACAAAACTTTCTATATTCTGTTTGGCAATAAATCCTCTAATCAGATAAATCTCAAAATAAACAATACCCAAATTTGTAACAAATTAGATGGCAAATTCCTTGGCGTTCTCATCGACCCAAAGCTGAATTTCCAGGGTCACATTCTAAATATATCAAAAAAAGTTTCAAAAACTGTTGGCATTCTTTCTAAGATCAGATATTATGTACCCCGCCCTGCCCTGGTTACTCTCTATTACTCCCTCATCTATCCATATCTCAACTATGGTATTTGTGCTTGGGGTTCTACTACCCAAAATCATTTACGTCCTCTCATTACCCAACACAAAGCTGCTATTAGGACAATAACCAACTCTGGCCCCAGACATCACTCGGTACCCCTACTCAAATCTCTGAATATGTTAGATATTAAGTCACTGCACATTCTCTCTTGTGTATTATACATATATAAAACGCTGAACTGTAATGCCAATCCTGACCTCAAAAGCTTCATAGAAGGTTGTAACAGAACCCATGAGCACCACACCAGGAATAAATACAGTTTTGATATTCCTAGAGTACGACTTAATCAAACTAGAAATGCTCTACAAATCAAGGGACCCAGAATGTGGAATGACCTTCCCAACCATGTTAAAGACTGTACCTCTCTCAACCAGTTTAAGATAAAAACTAAACACTACCTAATAAATTCCCTGTAACCCACCTCACTCCTTTATTGTCAACCCATGTCTGTTATTTTATTTTATTATTATTATTTTTTTTTTTTTTTTTTTTTTTTTTTTAATCAACACTGTTTGTCAACCTATTGTATTTGTGCTGCTTTTTCAGTCATGTTCCCCCTTTTTTTTATCTTTATTTGTATTTGTTTTCAACACTTTTTATTCTTTATGCTCAATTAGTATTAAGTTCTAGATATTAATGTTTTTCTTGCCCGAAACGCATTGCGTAATAGTGGCTTTAGGCATTGTATGTACTAGCTCTATCTTTATATCAATCCATTAATGTAACATCACTTGTATGTATATACCTTACCTGAATAAACATATTTATTTATATTTATTTTAAACCAAAAAAATCTCCTCTCTCAGTAAAGGGATAACTATTCTATTTTTATTATTTCATACTGTATACACTTTTTTATGAGAGAAAGAGGAGTACTTCAGAAAGATGGATGGACGAATAGACAGATGGATAGGTAGATGAGTAGATGGATGGACAGAATGATAGATGAATGGACAGAACGATAGATGGATGGATGGATCGACGGATTGGTAGATAAATGAATGGATAGAAAGATTGATGGATAAGTAGATGCATAGATAGATGGAGCAAGGGATAGGTAGATGGATGAACACAAGAATGAAGGAAACTGCAGAAGGCCCATTAGCCTATACGAGGCAGCTCCCACGAATATTCTTTCTGTATATATATATATATTCTCTGTATTTATATTTATATTCTCTACATTTATATTCTCTATTCCCACTCTTTCAAACTCACACTGTTCTTGTACTACCCACTTCTCCAATATTAGTACTTAAGACTAATTAAGTACTTCATCTTTACTAGTGTAATCACCTCTGTCAATATATATTTTTGATATAAAACTTTGCTTCAATGTACTTTTTCACCTAACGTAATATGATAGATTAAGGACTTGCTCGAAACGCTATGTGTGTTAGTGGCTTTGCAAGAATATAAAAATATTCACCAACCCACTGTACCTTTTTGTAAATAATTATTATTATTATTATTACTATTATATATCCACCCAATTTCACTCAAACATATATGTGTAACCTACGCTTGAAACAATCAAGGGATTATTTGATTGTTCGCAAAGCTCCTCTTTGCATTCTTTAAGCACACTGTCAAACACTTCACCCAAATAATTTCGTTTAGTAATATACACCATTATACACTGATCTTGGGGAAATTCATAGAAATGTCTTGCTATCCATAATTTGCCCGTACTCGAATAAAATAGAAGATCCTCCCATAGCTTCAAAGGTTAGGTTAGGTTAGGTTAGGTTAGGTTAGGTTAGGTTAGGCTAGGCTAGGCTAGGTTAGGTTAGGTGTTTTGGTCAACCCGTCCTCGACTCAAGTCCATTACATCCAGCAGTCGACCCCATAGACGCATTGATAATTTTTTACATACTGTTCATTCAAAATAGTAATTTTCTCAAATATAAATTAATATTATATAAGCATATTGTGCATACATAGGCATAGGTTAGGTTAGGTTAGGTGTTTAGGTTCTGTTGGGGATTATTTGTACTTGTAGTACGTGGGTGAAGCATTTACAGCGTTGTGGTTCGAACAAAATTCGTCAGTGAAGCACTTGTTCCGGAAGTGTTCGGACGTCATCAGTTGTGAGTCGTGTGTAAACCACTTTTTATTTCCTTCCTTCACAGGAGGTTTGTCGACTGGATTAATAATCATTTGGCCTTTGTTGATGAGGACGGGTTGAGATCTGAGGGCAAAGGATCTCTACATGTTAGTTTCCAAGAGTGTAGTTCTTGGTAAACACGAACTGAAAACTAATTTGTGGATATGTGTTAGAATATTATGATGTTCCTTTCTAATATAATACAGCCAACTACCCAAATACAAAAATTTTACATGACTATATATTTAGAGACTGTGGGAGCTTCGAGAGTAGGTACACATTTAGTATTTAAGAGTTTACTCAGAATTCTATAAAATATTTTGCTGAAAAATGTATTTGAAACAAAAAATTCATACAAGAACTTGACTTCAGTATCAAATAGTTTATAATCCGAACAGAGATTACAGCTCTAGTAAAGTTTTAATTACAGTCAGTTTATATTGCTTAGGACATAAACTAAGATACTGTAAACTCTATTCCTTGAATGTAGGTGTACGGTAGAACAGGTACATAGTTTGATTCTCTTGTTACAGCATGTAATAAAGTTGTTACATCTTGTTAAAACGAACGTGTTTATCATGAATTAGAATGGTTTTTATAATGTTTTTGAACGTTTTTATAACGTATTAGAACGTTTTATGACGTATTAGACGTTTTTAAGACGTATTAGACATTTTTATAACATATTAGAACGTTTTTATGATGAATTAAAACGTTTTTATGACTTTTGGAAAGTTTTTAAGAATTATTAGAACGTTTTTATGACGGTATTGGAAACTTATGACGTATTTAGAACGTATTTATGACGCTTTGGAACGTATTTATGATGTATTATTGTTTCTATGACGTATTAGAACGTTTCTATGACGTATTAGAACGTTTTTACGATGTATTGGAACGTTTTTATGACGTGAACAAATCCACAAGGGCCGTGATGAGGGTTTGAACCTGCGTTCGAGAGGATGACCGAATGCTCAGGATTCATAGTCCAAATGTTCCGGTTCGATCCCCGGCGGAGGGGAAAACAAATGGGCAGAGTTTTTTTCACCCTGATGTACCTGTTCACCTAGCAGTAAATAGGTACCTGGGAGTTAGACAGCTGTCACGGGCTGCTTCCTGGGGTGTGTAACTAACAAAAGGTCTGGTCGAGGACCGGGCCGCTTTTTATGACTTATTTTGTTACATTAGTTTTTCAGTATCTACGAGTTTTTATGACGTATTAGAATGTTGTTATGACGTATTAGAATGTTTTTATGACGTATTGGAATGTTTTTATGGCGTATTAGAATGTTTTTATGGCGTATTAGAATGTTTTTATGACGTATTAGAATGTTTTTATGACGTATTAGAATGTTTTTATGGCGTATTAGAATGTTTTTATGACGTATTGGAATGTTTTTATGGCGTATTAGAATGTTTTTATGGCGTATTAGAATGTTTTTATGGCGTATTAGAATGTTTTTATGACGTATTAGAATGTTTTTATGACGTATTAGAATGTTTTTATGACGTATTGGAATGTTTTTATGACGTATTGGAATGTTTTTATGGCGTATTAGAATGTTTTTATGGCGTATTAGAATGTTTTTATGACGTATTAGAATGTTTTTATGACGTATTAGAATGTTTTTATGACGTATTAGAATGTTTTTATGACGTATTGGAATGTTTTTATGACGTATTGGAATGTTTTTATGGCGTATTAGAATGTTTTTATGACGTATTAGAATGTTTTTATGACGTATTAGAATGTTTTTATGACGTATTAGAATGTTTTTATGACGTATTGGAATGTTTTTATGACGTATTGGAATGTTTTTATGACGTATTGGAATGTTTTTATGGCGTATTAGAATGTTTTTATGACGTATTAGAATGTTTTTATGACGTATTAGAATGTTTTTATGACGTATTGGAATGTTTTTATGGCGTATTAGAATGTTTTTATGGCGTATTGGAATGTTGTTATGACGTATTGGAATGTTTTTATGGCGTATTAGAATGTTGTTATGACGTATTAGAATGTTGTTATGGCGTATTAGAATGTTTTTATGGCGTATTAGAATGTTTTTATGGCGTATTGGAATGTTGTTATGACGTATTAGAATGTTGTTATGACGTATTGGAATGTTTTTATGGCGTATTAGAATGTTGTTATGACGTATTAGAATGTTTTTATGGCGTATTAGAATGTTTTTATGGCGTATTAGAATGTTTTTATGACGTATTGGAATGTTTTTATGACGTATTGGAATGTTTTTATGACGTATTGGAATGTTTTATGGCATATTAGAATGTTTTTATGGCGTATTAGAATGTTTTTATGACGTATTAGAATGTTTTTATGACGTATTGGAATGTTTTATGGCATATTAGAATGTTTTTATGGCGTATTAGAATGTTGTTATGACGTATTAGAATGTTTTTATGACGTATTAGAATGTTTTTATGACGTATTAGAATGTTTTTATGGCGTATTAGAATGTTTTTATGACGTATTGGAATGTTGTTATGACGTATTAGAATGTTTTTATGACGTATTAGAATGTTTTTTATGACGTATTAGAATGTTGTTATGACGTATTAGAATGTTTTTATGACGTATTAGAATGTTTTTATGACGTATTAGAATGTTTTTATGGCGTATTAGAATGTTTTTATGACGTATTAGAATGTTTTTATGACGTATTGGAATGTTTTATGGCATATTAGAATGTTTTTATGGCGTATTAGAATGTTTTTATGACGTATTATAATGTTTTTATGGCGTATTAGAATGTTTTTATGACGTATTAGAATGTTTTTATGACGTATTGGAATGTTGTTATGACGTATTAGAATGTTTTTATGACGTATTAAAATGTTTTTATGACGTATTAAAATGTTTTTATGACGCATTGGAATGTTGTTATGACGTATTAGAATGTTTTTATGACGTATTAAAATGTTTTTATGACGTATTAAAATGTTTTTATGACGTATTAGAATGTTTTTATGGCGTATTGGAATGTTTTTATGGCGTATTAGAATGTTTTTATGGCGTATTAGAATGTTTTTATGGCGTATTGGAATGTTTTTATGGCGTATTGGAATGATTTTATGGCGTATTGGAATGTTTTTATGGCGTATTAGAATGTTTTTATGACGTATTAGAATGTTTTTATGACGTATTAGAATGTTTTTATGGCGTATTAGAATGTTTTTATGGCGTATTAGAATGTTTTTATGGCGTATTGGAATGTTTTTATGGCGTATTGGAATGATTTTATGGCGTATTGGAATGTTTTTATGGCGTATTAGAATGTTTTTATGACGTATTAGAATGTTTTTATGACGTATTAGAATGTTTTTATGACGTATTAGAATGTTTTTATGACGTATTAGAATGTTTTTATGGCGTATTAGAATGTTGTTATGGCGTATTGGAATGTTTTTATGACGTATTAGAATGTTTTTATGGCGTATTAGAATGTTGTTATGGCGTATTAGAATGTTGTTATGGCGTATTGGAATGTTTTTATGGCGTATTGGAATGTTGTTATGACGTATTAGAATGTTTTTATGACGTATTAACACGTTTTTATGACGTATTAGATCCCCTCCGCCGGGGATCGAACCCGGAATATTAGGACTACGAACCCCGAGCACTGTAGACAAAACGTCTATACCAATGATACTTCTCAAAACACTTGTGCTCTCTAAAACAGAATGCTGCTGCACAGTGACATCTCCTTTCAAAGATGGAGAAATTGCTGACCTGGAGAGCGTGCAGAGATCCTTTACTGCTAGAATCCACTAAGTAAAAACACCTAAACTACTGGAACTGACTAAAGTGTCTAAATCTAGATTTTCTTGAGCGCAGGCGGGAGAGATACATAATAATTTACACGTGGAAAATATTAAGAAGGGCTGGTCCCAAACCTGCACACAGAAATAACATCACATGAGACCAGAAGGCATGGCAGGATGTGCAGAATACCGCCGTTGAAAAGCAGAGGTGCAACAGGTACTCTGAGAGAGAACTATCAACATCAGAGGCCCGAGACTGTTCAACACGCTTCCACTACACATAAGGGACATAACTGGCAGACCCCTCACAGTGTTCAAGAGAGAACTTGACAAATACCTCCAAAGGATACCTGATCAACCAGGCTGTGACTCATGCATCAGGCTGCGAGCAGCCGCGTCCAACAGCCTGGTTGACCTCCAGCAACCAGGAGGCCTGGTCAGGGACCGGGCTGCGGGGACGTTGAGCCACGAAATCAGTGCAAGGTAACGGTAAACAGAAGTTGAAAATTGACCTATAATAGTAATTATTGAGTCGAGAAATGATATCGACTTGAGAATGGTCCAGGACGGACTGAAACCTCGTCGTCTCTTCACTTTCTAGTGTGTGGTCTGGTCAACGTTTTTCACCCACGTTTTTGTGCAACCCGTTCTCGCACTTGCTTATAGTCAATATTGGCTTATTTAATAAGTGCATATGTGACATACTAATTGATTGTGAATATTTTAGTTTACCTTGAAAAACTTCATAGAAAACACTGACCTCACCTAACCTTCTTAGTATGTTAAGATAAGCATCTTATTGCTTCTTAATTACAATTATTACTTAACCTATACCGTTGATAGGTTAAGTAATAATTGTAAATACGAAGCAATAAGATGCTTATCTTAACATACTTAGAAGGTTAGGTGAGGTCAGTGTTTTCTATGAAGTTTTTCAAGGTAAACTAAAGTATTCACAATCAATTAGTATGTCACATATGCACTTATTAAATAAGCCAATATTGACTATAAGCAAGTGCGAGAACGGGTTGTTTTGTGACTTCGTCTGCACAAGAAATGATACTTCAGAATTTTTTTTTCAATTTCATAAATAAAAGTCAAATTAGGTTTTTGGAATTCAAATTCACAACAAACATATTCACATGCGAGCGATCATTAAAGATAACAGCGATAAAAGGAAAATAGGCTTAAACTCTGCAGTAGAAGAGTCTAGCCACAAGTTTTCAAACCTTCGTGAGAAAATATTAGCGTAAAATGGGCCTAACATTGGAGTCTGTTTTTTTCTTTCGATAGTAAACTTTTTACACAAATAGACAAGATAGCAAAAATTTTACATCCATTTTATGTTTTTTGTGATTTTTTAAGTAATTTTTCCTATTTTTCCCTATTTTTAATGATCCACATTTCATAGTAATGTAGATGTTTTTGTTTCGTTTTGAATTCCAACTTAAATTTCACGTTTACTTACGAAATGGAAGAAAATGTAACATTATGGTCAGCTGAAAAACTTAAAATCTCTACAGAAAACAAATCCAAAATTTCAGTTTAGGTGAAAATTGCATGGGGGTCCTTACACTGCCAATATCTCCTAAAAGGCGGCACTGGGGGTTGACCCTGACTGACCTATGACAATCCCATACCCCCCCCCCCCCATTCTATCCTCAAACCTGGAATAGACAAAAAAAACAGCCATTCTATTTTATAGCTACTGATAAAGAATGATCACTTTACCAAATGTCACCGTGGTAATTAGTTCAGTACAAATTGATGAAGAAATTGTACAAATTTCAACTGTACAAATTTATATTTGTACCAGTGAGTGAACCAAGATAACCATTACCTCGAAATCATCAACGGGTATATTACTTATAAATATATTTTTCTTAATGGAGATGTTTTCCTTTAGCTTTAAGAAATAATAATACAAAATGAAATGGTTAGGCTATATTTAATGGAGATATTATTTCTTAAAACTAAAGGAAAACAATACAAAATGAAATGGTTAGGCTATATTTAATGGAGATATTATTTCTTAAAACTAAAGGAAAACAATACAAAATGAAATGGTTAGGCTATATTTAATGGAGATATTATTTCTTAAAACTAAAGGAAAACAATACAAAATGAAATGGTTAGGCTATATTTAATGGAGATATTATTTCTTAAAACTAAAGGAAAACAATACAAAATGAAATGGTTAGGCTATATTTAATGGCGATATTATTTCTTAAAACTAAAGGAAAACAATACAAAATGAAATGGTTAAACTATGTTTAATGGGAATGTTTTCCTTTATTTTTTAGAAATAATAATAAAAAATGTACCATATTTTGGCTATATTGGTTAACCTATACTTATTGGACAGAAAATACTCACCTCCAAAAAAAATTCTCATGTCACTGTCCTGTTTGTTACAAGGGGAGAGTGGAGTAGTGGTCACTATATGCGACGATCACTGTAATGATGCATGCAGAGAATAACTTTTGATGATTACAATATATTATAATTGTTATATATGGTGTTATATAATGATGTGTGACATTGGGGTGTTACACGGCTCTTAACAGTTGGGTGAATGATCGGATTTGGTGATGGTGGTGACTGTACACGGTGATGGTGGTGACTGTACACGGTGATGGTGGTGACTGTACACGGTGATGGTGGTGACTGTACACGGTGATTGTGGTGACTGTCCACGGTGATTGTGGTGACTGTACATGATGGTGGTGACTGTCCACGGTGATGGTGGTGACTGTACACGATGGTGGTGACTGTACACGATGATGGTGGTGACTGTACTTGATGGTGGTGACTGTCCACGGTGATTGTGGTGACTGTCCACGGTGATTGTGGTGACTGTACATGATGGTGGTGACTGTACACGGTGATGGTGGTGACTGTATACGGTGATGGTGGTGACTGTCCACGGTGATTGTGGTGACTGTACATGATGGTGGTGACTGTACACGGTGATGGTGGTGACTGTACATGATGGTGGTGACTGTCCACGGTGATTGTGGTGACTGTCCACGGTGATTGTGATGACTGTACATGATGGTGGTGACTGTCCACGGTGATTGTGGTGACTGTACATGATGGTGGTGACTGTACACGGTGATGGTGGTGACTGTATACGGTGATGGTGGTGACTGTCCACGGTGATTGTGGTGACTGTACATGATGGTGGTGACTGTACACGGTGATGGTGGTGACTGTACACGGTGATGGTGGTGACTGTCCACGGTGATTGTGGTGACTGTACATGATGGTGGTGACTGTACACGGTGATGGTGGTGACAGTCCACGGTGATGGTGGTGACTGTACACGGTGATGGTGGTGACTGTACACGGTGATGGTGGTGACTGTACACGGTGATGGTGGTGACTGTCCACGGTGATTGTGGTAACTGTCCACGGTGATTGTGGTGACTGTACATGATGGTGGTGACTGTCCACGGTGATGGTGGTAACTGTACACGATGGTGGTGACTGTACATGATGGTGGTGACTGTACACGATGGTGGTGACTGTCCACGATGGTGGTGACTGTCCACGGTGATGGTGGTGACTGTACAAGGTGATGGTGACTGTACACGGTGATGGTGACTGTACACGGTGGTGGTGACTGTACATGGTAGTGGTGACTGTACATGGTGGTGGTACATGATGGTGGTGACTGTACATGGTGGTGGTGACTGTACATGGTGGTGGTGACTGTACATGATGGTGGTGACTGTACACGATGGTGGTGACTGTACATGATGGTGGTGACTGTACACGATGGTGGTGACTGTACACGATGGTGGTGACTGTCCACGGTGATGGTGGTGACTGTACATGATGGTGGTGACTGTACACGATGGTGGTGACTGTACACGATGGTGGTGACTGTCCACGGTGATGGTGGTGACTGTACATGATGGTGGTGACTGTACATGATGGTGGTGACTGTACACGATGGTGGTGACTGTCCACGATGGTGGTGACTGTCCACGGTGATGGTGGTGACTGTACATGATGGTGGTGACTGTACATGATGGTGGTGACTGTACACGATGGTGGTGACTGTACACGATGGTGGTGACTGTCCACGGTGATGGTGGTGACTGTACACGATGGTGGTGACTGTACATGATGGTGGTGACTGTACATGATGGTGGTGACTGTACACGATGGTGGTGACTGTACATGATGGTGGTGACTGTACACGATGGTGGTGACTGTCCACGATGGTGGTGACTGTCCACGGTGATGGTGGTGACTGTACATGATGGTGGTGACTGTACATGATGGTGGTGACTGTATATGATGGTGGTGACTGTACACGATGGTGGTGACTGTCCACGATGGTGGTGACTGTCCACGGTGATGGTGGTGACTGTACATGATGGTGGTGACTGTACATGATGGTGGTGACTGTACATGATGGTGGTGACTGTACATGATGGTGGTGACTGTATATGATGGTGGTGACTGTACACGATGGTGGTGACTGTACATGGTGGTGGTGACTGTACATGATGGTGGTGACTGTACATGATGGTGGTGACTGTACATGATGGTGGTGACTGTACATGATGGTGGTGACTGTACATGATGGTGGTGACTGTACACGATGGTGGTGACTGTACATGATGGTGGTGACTGTACACGATGGTGGTGACTGTACATGGTGGTGGTGACTGTACATGGTGGTGGTGACTTTACATGGTGGTGGTGACTGTACACGATGGTGGTGACTGTACATGGTGGTGGTGACTGTACATGATGGTGGTGACTGTACATGATGGTGGTGACTGTACATGATGGTGGTGACTGTACACGATGGTGGTGACTGTACATGGTGGTGGTGACTGTACACGATGGTGGTGACTGTACACGATGGTGGTGACTGTACATGATGGTGGTGACTGTACATGGTGGTGGTGACTGTACATGATGGTGGTGACTGTACATGATGGTGGTGACTGTACATGATGGTGGTGACTGTACATGGTGGTGGTGACTGTACATGATGGTGGTGACTGTACATGGTGGTGGTGACTGTACATGATGGTGGTGACTGTACACGATGGTGGTGACTGTACATGATGGTGGTGACTGTACACGATGGTGGTGACTGTCCACGATGGTGGTGACTGTCCACGGTGATGGTGGTGACTGTACATGATGGTGGTGACTGTACATGATGGTGGTGACTGTACATGGTGGTGGTGACTGTACATGATGGTGGTGACTGTACATGGTGGTGGTGACTGTACATGATGGTGGTGACTGTGCACGATGGTGGTGACTGTACATGATGGTGGTGACTGTACACGATGGTGGTGACTGTACACGATGGTGGTGACTGTACACGGTGATGGTGAGGAGTGTGCAAGATAGTGAGGAGTGTGCAAGATAGTGACGTGTTGCTGTGTTGCAGGGAACGTGCTGGTGGTGAACGTGATGCTGGCGGGACTGGTGGTGAGCGTGGGCGTGCTGCCGTCATGGGTGGTGTCGCTGCTGGCCGGCTGGGCCCACCCCACACCCGTCTGCTGCGCCTCGTGGCTCCTCACCACCCTGGCCGCCCACGCCGCCCTCCTCACCCTCCCGTCCCTCGCCTGGGAGAACTCCGCCCGGGTGGCCGGCCGCAGCGTGGGCATCGCCGCCCTCGCCGTCATGGTGGGCGTGTCGTGGGTGGCCGCGGGGATCATCACCTTCACGCAGTGGGTGACGGGTCTGGCGCCCGTACACTGCACCCACCTGCCCTTCCCGCGCCCCACCGCCCACACGGCCTTCACCTCGGGCGTGGGCGTGGCCCTGGTGGTGGTGCCCCTGGTGATCGCCCTCAGCATACACCTGCACACGCTGCTGGCGGGGCGGGGTGGCAACCGCCGCCCAGTGCCGCCCACCATGAAGCCGCCCCAGGCCCTGACGCGGGACCTGGCGCTCACCGGCACCAACCTGGTGGTGACGGCGGCCGCGGGCGGGTGCTGGGTGGCCGGCCTGGCCGGGGACTGGTGGGCCGACGACCCCCTCAGGACGGGCGTGGCATGGCTGCCAATAGTGGCCGCCACGGCCTCCAGCTTCATCTACGCCGCCCACAAGCCCTTCCGCGAGGCCTACGTCCAGCTGTTCCACTACTGCTGCTGCAAGACCTCCGTCTCGCTCTCCCGCCGCGGGCGCAGCGGTGACGCAGCTGCGGCAGCGGCGGCGGCGGCTGCGGCAGCTGCGCGGCCGGCTAGCGACGTGCGGGTGCACATCATCCCGGGCTATAACATGTACACCACCGCGGCCGCCCGCGACCACCGGCCCCCCGCACATGCGCACGTGAAGGCGCCGCGCAGTAAGGAGTCCAGACGCCCCAAGCACCACCACAAGAAGGATGTGTACGAACTGTAGCTCCCGTGACTGTCTCCTCCGCCTCCTACCTCACTCTCCTACCTCCTGCTGCCTCCTGCGCCTCCCTCATGCTGCCTCCGCCCACTCCCTCCCCACTAACCTGGCCTCACCCACGCTTGCTTGGCCCTGCTTCTGTACTACATGCAGTTATCCCATGTCTCTCCTACCCCCGACATCCACCGCCTATCCTTCCCCCAACCTCTTCTGCCTATCCCTTCCCCGACCTCCAGCACCTCTTCCTTCCCGACCTCCACCAACCCGTCTATCCTCTATCTCTGTCATCCCTTCTTGCACCCGATCCCAAAGGCTGTAGTCTGTTCTGTCGCCTCGAAGCCTATCTATACAATGATTATCCAACTTGACATTTCAACCATTCATGGTGTAACTATGTAAGCCGCAAAGTATTGAGTGTCATTATCAACTCAAAGTGATCAAGAATAATTTGGAGGGAAAAATTCCAAAATATTTATTATTGACCAAACGAAGAAGAACGAGCGCATGCGCACATTAGAAAACAATGGCTTTTGTCGACCGAGTTTATCAAAGAAAGTGCGTAAGTGGTGAAACTACAGCATACTAGGCTCTGAAACCAGTTTTGATCACAGAGCTCCACCATGCAGGCTATACTGTGCGCTCAACGGCTTTGCAACTGCAAATAGTTATTGGTGACGATATTTATTGGTATCGTCACACGAAGCCATTTGCAAGCTTAAGCGTCAAGTTCAGACTACAGCTGTTTCAGCAGCAGCAGCATCAAGTTCCACTTTCGGGATCACCGCTACTACACAACTTATCTGTTCCAGACACGACAAGGAGGGGGGCTGAGGGACTAAATAACATGCATCTCTGTTACACATGCAACCATGACATGTCCAACTTCACCCCACAGTCAACCTTCACCTCACAGACAACCATAAGCCATCCACTTTCATGCAACCTATCACATTCATTCAATAAGCCGCCACACAGCTTCTTGCAATGATTCATCTCTACTCCGAAACTAAACATTCATGATTCATCCACGATTAGAGCACAACCTCCACAAAAAAATCCTCCCCAATCCACCACCATTCAGCTTAGCACGAATTATCCAAGACCTGCACATCATCATACCGTGAATTATCCGTGATATCCTGCACAAACTCAGCAGATGACTTACCAATATTTACCAACACTAAACATCGTCGTTAATATCCCACGGTCAAGACAAGTCAGAAATTGAACCCCAATCCACAAGGAGATTTCTAACATCTAGAAAAAAATTGAATGGCAATTTCATTGCCTGTGTTACCCGTCAATCCAGCATGTAAAAGTATAGAAAATAAAACATATCCAAGCCTAAAATAATATGATAATGGACTGAGGGTTAACTAAAGAAAATCATGGGCCTCGTTAATAACTCAATATTCTGGTATTAACGATGTGGACGATATCGCCACAGGTGGGTAACTTATCACTGATGATCAAGTGATGGGTTAAGTAGTTGTCTCCTATCTCTTAGGAGCTGTCAACAGATCAAGTGAAATGACTTATGAGGAGATGATTATACGCGCAGAGTAAGAAGAGGCTATCAGAATAGCCTCTCAACTGAAGCACTCTTGAATAGCCTCTCAACCGAGGCACTCAGACTAGCCTCTCAACTGAGACAAACAGAATAGCTTCTCAACTGAGGCACTCAGAATACTAAATCTTAACTAGAGGACATTTCTTCGTCAGCACTGTGTGTAAAGTTTTATATATGGAACGTGGAATATACATATATATATATATCTATCCATATTTTGATGTAAACTCTGTATTTCAGTAATTCCTTCTTACAGATGACACTAGCTTTGAAATATCCAGTTATGTTATGTCATTATAGATGTATATGATATCAGAATATGAGATCATGTGGTGTGTTGTATACAACAGATAATAATCCAACACTTGCGTGTGTTTTATATAAGTGTATGAACTTTTAATGAACATGTGAGTAATATATTCAGATAATATAGCTTGGTAATGCAGGGAGGTAATTTTGCGATATAATAATATAGTTTGGTAATTTAGCCAGATAATGTAGCCAGATAACAGACATAGCCTAATACTATAGTTATAGACAGATAATCTGGGCATAAGCAAAATGTTTTACATATTCCATTAGGGTATTTAATACATGGACATTGCAATGGCTATTTTAGTGAAGTGTGATTCAATTTACAACCAGAAAATACTGAGGTAATATTAAGTACAAAATTATCATTTTCATTCTTAGTGAATATAGGAGAGTAGCCAGGTGTTGATGACCCCCTCACAGGGCAGGTGAAGGATGACTCTTGACTGGTCTGTCCGGCAGTCAAATCATATGTAAAGCTTTCATTGGTTAATGTCCGGAATTGCTCTTATTTCAGTGTAACGTGATATTAAGAGGTCAGAATCTGTAAAAAGTCCACTACGGGCTCACCATAGCCCGTGCTACTTGGAACTTTTTTGTTCCAGGTAGCGAATTTAAAAAACAACAACAACAACTGAAGTCAGTCAGCTCAAAAATAATAAAAGTTTGTTGCAACTGTCATATTCACCGAGTGGTATCACGGCAACCCATCCTCGATTCAAGTCCATTCCATCCAGCGGTCGACCCCACAAACGCATTCATACACTTTTAAATGCTGTTCATTCAAAACGGGAATTTTCTCAAATATAAATTAATATAATAATATATTAGCATTTTGTGCATATATAGGCATAGGTTAGGTTAGGTGTTTAGGTTCTGTTGGCGATTATTTGTATTTATAGTACGTGGGTGAAGCATTTACAGCGTTGTGGTTCGAACAAAATTCGTCAGTGAAGCACTTGTTCCGGAAGTGTTCGGGAGTGTCATCAGTTATGAGTCGTGTGTCAGCCCATCCTCATAAATAAAGGTCAAAGTCCATTCCCATGCATCTGCCAAACCCCCTTTTATTAAATAAAAAAAATTTTACACACTATTCACAACTGATGACGTTCGAACACTTCCGAAACAAACGCTTCACTGTCGAATTTTGTTCGAACTAAATGAAGAGAAACGATAGTGAACCTAAACACCTAACCTAACCAATGCCTAAATATGGTAATATATAGCAATATTAATCTATATTTAAGAAAATTCCTAATTTGAATATCATTTTATAATTGATGAATGCGTCTTTGGGGTCGACCGCTGGATGGAATGGCCTTGGACTGAGGCCGGGTTGTATGTGTAAACAGTTTTACATTCATAAACAGGGGTTTGGCGGGTGCTTGGAATGGACTTTGACCTTTGTTTACGAGGACGGGCTGGATACCTTGACCAGCTGCAGGTTCTTGAGCAGCTGAAGGTTCTGGAACAGCTGCAGGTTCTTGAGCAGCTGCAGGTTCTTGAACAGCTGCAGGTTCTTGAACAGCTGCAGGTTCTTGAACAGCTGCAGGTTCTTGAGCAGCTGCAGGTTCTTGAACAGCTGCAGGCTCTTGAGCAGCTGCAGGTTCTTGAGCAGCTGAAGGTTCTTGAGCAGCTGCAGGTTCTTGAGCAGCTGCAGGTTCTGGAACATCTGCAGGTTCTTGAACAGCTGCAGGCTCTTGAGCAGCTGAAGGTTCTTGAGCAGCTGCAGGTTCTTGAGCAGCTGCAGGTTCTTGAGCAGCTGCAGGGTCTTGAGCAGCTGCAGGTTCTTGGGCAGCTGCAGGTTCTTGAGCAGCTGAAGGTTTTTGAGCAGCTGCAGGCTCTTGAGCAGCTGCAGGTTCTTGAACAGCTGCAGGTTCTTGAGCAGCTGCAGGTTCTTGAGCAGCTGCAGGTTCTTGAGCAGCTGCAGGTTCTTGAGCAGCTGCAGGGTCTTGAGCAGCAGCAGGTTCTTGAGCAGCTGAAGGTTCTTGAGCAGCTGAAGGTTCTTGAGCAGCTGCAGGGTCTTGAGCAGCTGCAGGGTCTTGAGCAGCTGCAGGTTCTTGAGCAGCTGAAGGTTCTTGAGCAGCTGCAGGTTCTTGAGCAGCTGCAGGCTCTTGAGCAGCTGCAGGCTCTTGAGCAGCTGCAGGTTCTTGAGCAGCTGAAGGTTCTTGAGCAGCTGAAGGTTCTTGAGCAGCTGCAGGTTCTTGAGCAGCTGCAGGCTCTTGAGCAGCTGCAGGCTCTTGAGCAGCTGCAGGCTCTTGAGCAGCTGAAGGTTCTTGAGCAGCTGAAGGGTCTTGAGCAGCTGAAGGGTCTTGAGCAGCTGAAGGGTCTTGTGCAGCTGCAGGCTCTTGAGCAGCTGAAGGCTCTTGAGCAGCTGCAGGCTCTTGAGCAGCTGCAGGCTCTTGAGCAGCTGCAGGCTCTTGAACAGCTGCAGGTTCTTGAGCAGCTGCAGGTTCTTGAGCAGCAGAAGGTTCTTGAGCAGCTGAAGGGTCTTGAACAGCTGAAGGGTCTTGAACAGCTGCAGGTTCTTGAGCAGCTGAAGGGTCTTGAACAGCTGCAGGTTCTTGAGCAGCTGCAGGCTCTTGAGCAGCTGCAGGCTCTTGAGCAGCTGCAGGCTCTTGAGCAGCTGCAGGCTCTTGAACAGCTGCAGGCTCTTGAGCAGCTGCAGGCTCTTGAACAGCTGCAGGTTCTTGAGCAGCTGCAGGTTCTTGAGCAGCTGCAGGTTCTTGAGCAGCTGCAGGTTCTTGAGCAGCTGCAGGCTCTTGAGCAGATGCAGGTTCTTGAACAGCTGCAGGTTCTTGAGCAGCTGAAGGTTCTGGAACAGCTGCAGGTTCTTGAGCAGCTGCAGGTTCTTGAACAGCTGCAGGTTCTTGAACAGCTGCAGGTTCTTGAGCAGCTGCAGGTTCTTGAGCAGCTGCAGGTTCTTGAGCAGCTGCAGGTTCTTGAGCAGCTGCAGGTTCTTGAGCAGCTGCAGGTTCTTGAACAGCTGCAGGTTCTGGAACAGCTGCAGGTTCTTGAGCAGCTGCAGGTTCTGGAACAGCTGAAGGCTTTTGAGCAGCTGCAGGTTCTGGAACAGCTGAAGGCTCTTGAGCAGCTGTATGTTCTTGAGCAGCTGCAGGTTCTTGAGCAGCTGCAGGTTCTGGAACAGCTGCAGGTTCTTGAGCAGCTGCAGGTTCTTGAGCAGCTGCAGGTTCTGGAACAGCTGCAGGTTCTGGAACAGCTGCAGGTTCTTGAGCAGCTGCAGGCTCTTGAGCAGCTGTATGTTCTTGAGCAGCTGCAGGCTCTTGAGCAGAACCTCTTGTTCTTCAAACAAAAAGTATAGCACAAAATTTGAAAAAGTAGCAAATCTCTTTATTTAACGAAGGAAAGATTTGTTGCAAAGTGAAAAGTTGGTTTTGCAGTAAAGAGTTTTGTGGAAGTTTGATTCCTTTAGTGGGCGAAATATTAGAGACCTGGGCAAGGATTCACGAAGCAGTTACGCAAGTACTTACAAACGTGTACATCTTTTCTCAATCTTTAGCGGCTTTGTTTACAATTATTAAACAAGTACTGACCTCCGAAGCACCAGGAGGCTGTTTATAACAATAACAACAGTTGATTGGCAAGTTTTCATGTTTGTAAACTGTTTAATAAATGTAACCAAAGCCGTCAAAGATTGAGGAAAGATGTACACGTTCGTAAGTACTTGCGTAACTGCTTTGTGAATCAGGGCCCTGGGCTGGGATTCACGAAGCACTTGCGTGTTCACTTACGAGATTTCCACCTCTCCGATTATGGGTATTTTATCGATATTTACTAAACAGTTTACTAGTATAGAGGAGCCACGAAGTCGCCCTCAATCCAAGGTTGTTATTGTTCTGGGGCCAGATTCACGAAAGCCCTTACGCAAGCACTTATGAACGTGTACATCTTTCCTCACTCTTTGACGGCTTTGGTTACATTTATTAAGCAGGTTTACAAGCATGAAAACTTGCCAATCCACTGCTGTTATTGTTATAAACAGCCTCCTTGTGCTTCGGAGCTCATTAACTGCTTAATAATTGTAAACAAAGCCGCCAAAGATTGAGAAAAGATGGACAGGTTCGTAAGTGCTTGCGTAACTGCTTCGTGAATCTTGCCCCTAGTTAGTAAATGGAGATTGTCACCATGATCGAGTTAATAGGTACAGATCTCGAAAATGAAGACGCTAAGAGCTTCCCGAATCCCGGGTCCTGTGCGAGGAGAAATACTGGAGAAACGCCTCTGATTCATTCTTCAAAATGTTAAATTTATTTATATACGGCAAAGTAATTTTTCTACTAAATAATTGCACTGATCGTATCTTTAATTAGCAATAGTGCATTAAAAAAAAAGCCTCGAATTACGGCTGGCAGTTTCATAATATGAACATATCAATATAATTCACATACCTTTGTAAATAAGATCTTTTTTCTAAATTGTTTTGCCATCCTCTTGAAGTACAAATTATATCGTGTGTGGCTATCGTGCCATTATGTAGTCCAAAACTGGTAGATTCTAAAATTCAAATGCAAAAGATAACTGTCCATTAAAGCCCAAATAAAACAAAGACTGCGCACCACCATGTCATCAGTGATGGAGTATAGTTATGAAGACATTATAGTAATATAGCGGAAATTATGTTAAATTTTATTGTAGTCAGGGTAACTGAACAGTGTAATATAATAATAATAATAATAATAATAATAATAATAATAATAATAATAATAATAATAATTTTTATTTAGGTGAAGGTACATACATAAAGAGATTTTACAAAGTTTGTTGGCTTTATAGATAGAGCTAGTACATACAATGCCTAAAGCCACTATTACGCAAAGTGTTTCAATGTGTTAATACATATTTAATACTATATAATTTCAACCACTCTTATTTAGTGTGTAAACATTTATTTGTTTGGTGCATAAACGCTGTTTGTTTACTGTATAAACATTTGTTTAGTTTAGAAGAGTTTAAAAGACTGTCATGAGTGAGGCTAGCGCGATTTTCGTTCCAGCTCGCTGAGAATGACGTCACCTTAAGTGACATGATACCATCTCTAAGCACATCTAAGTCCACTACGGGCTCACCATAGCCCGTGCTACTTGGAACTTCTTGTTCCAGGTAGCGAATCTTAAACAACAAGTCTGAGAACATCAATGGTGCATTGTGGGTAAAGTGGTAAATAACAAATGCTATTTAGAATCCGTGTTCTAAATTTAAAAAAAATGGTATTAACATGGTAATTGTTGAATTGGTAAGGGGATAATGCGTTAGGTATTGTTTCTCCTTTTTTTTATCATATTTTGATATATTTGATTACTGATAATTTATGCTTAAAGTACTTGGTTATTGATCATCTATGTGCAAATAAACTGGGGCCAGATTCACGAAGTAGTTACGCAAGCACTTACAAACCTGTACATCTTTTCTCGATCTTTGGCAGCTTTGTTTTCAATTATTAAACAGTTAATGAGCTCCGAAGTACCAGGAGGCTGTTTATAACAATAACAGTTGATTATGAAGTTTCCATGTTGTAAACTGTTTAATAAATGTAACCAAAGCTGTCAAAGATCGAGGAAAGATGTACACGTTCGTAAGTACTTGCGTAACTGCTTCGTGAATCTGGCCCCTGGAGTCCTGAACACTGTACAGGACTGAAGGAGAATCTTAGGGTATATACACCTAGAAGCGAGGTACATCTATCAGTCTATATACACCCCTGACGGCCTGCTGTATTTGATACTGTTATGTGTAGCACCCGAGTGCTGTACCCAGTGCATATAACACTGCAATTGAGGGGAGCTTCAATGTTACATAATGTTATCCAAAAGTGGGTCCCGAATACCGTTATATGTTTACAATAACAAATGCGGTAGAAACAGCCGCTACAGCGGTAGATACAGCCGCTACAGCGGTACAGGGATGAGAAAGATTCACCCAGAGCAGGGGCCGCTCCCTGGCTGCCGCTTCAACGCAGCGAGTCCCATTGATTGATTACGTGCGGTAAAAATAATTATATCACGTAGTTCATCATCTAGCATGGCTTCAGTGGGGATATTACAATTTAATTGTCGGGAATTTTAAGGATGATAACATATTTAAGATGTGGATAAGTTAGAGTTCAGGTGCAGTTCTGACAAGCAGGTGACATGTGAAGATTGAGAAGCTATGTAGCCTTAAGGAAGAACTATGTGCTAGAGCAGATACAAGCTAATGTGCATTATATATTTATTTTCTTATATTCCCTGTCAAAATAGCCACGGTAGTGAGCATAATAGACTTGTCTAGGTCGAATGGTGAATGAATGTTTTTTACTAAACTGAGGAAATGCCAATCCTCAGTTTTTACTAAACTGAGGAAATGCCATTCTTTAAGGAGCAGCAGCATCTTGTAATTTGAAAAATGTTCTTATTGAATGCTGAGAACCAATGCAATGTGCTTAATATTGCACAACCCGTGGCAAACTTGCATAAACATTACAAACGAACAAATAGCGATATCCAACTAATATTATATATATATATATATATATATATATATATATATATATATATATATATATATATATATATATATATATATATATATATATATATATATATACACATACATATATATATTGGGGGGGAGATCAAATGTGAATTATAAAAATATTTGTATGCGATTTACGCGGGATATAAAACAAAATTATTCTTCAATCACCAAAGTTGTTGGTCAATATTACATGCACTGACAATAGGTTTTATATGCGAATATTTTTTGCGGTATTATGTAATACATGATAAGTCATTTCACGAATATTTTAAACTAACACCTTCTCGTCATTTTACGAGTGTACAAAGTTTTATATTACTTTGTACGTGATCAACTTTTGTTAACACTGAAACTATTGATCCTAAACCAAAAAGGTGTTGTGGATAATTTTGTAGGCATAATCGGTGATCTATTTCTCAGAGGAAATATATAATGATGTAGATAATATCACTAAATAATAACAGGTGCTTCATCCTTTCAATACAAAAATCAATCTAGATGAGCATTTATGTTAGGTAAGATGTATAAGCCTTTTCTGACCGCCAGAGCTAGTCATTTAACCCCTTCATGTACCAGAAATACAATCTATATGAGTGGCTGCATAATTGAAAGCACACAGTCCACACTCTTGATTGATTGATTTTTGTAATAAGTTTACAGACAGCAAAACGCAATAACGGAGCTGATAACTAAACATGCAACTGAAAATAAAAATATATATATAATAGTTTACAATTAGTGGCTCGGAACTGCTTGAGACAGAGTTCTTTTATTTACAACTTCGTGGGTTGTGGGTCTAATTTACAGTCTGTTTTGGGCCATCATTCTTCTTTAATACATTTATCGAGAAATTCAAGCATCGGTATTTATGAGAGATTTGTATGTTGTATACAGTATTTTATATATTTATAAATAGCATCTACATTTGTAATGCAGAACCGATGTTGTGAAACTACTTTGCGAAAATGTATACAATTTCTCAATACAGCATAGGGAGACTATAGTGCTAATAATGCCTTGCTCTTTTATGGATATTAACTTATTTATAGAGATAAAAATAAACATTTTGTTTATATGAAGTATTTGTATATCTTCAATCAATAATTATATTTTGATAAAAATCTTATAAACCCATTGCCCCATATTCTATTGTAAATAACTCTTACTTTGGTAAGTTTTTCTTCAGCTTCCTACTATGGTATCAGGCAATTTTAACATCATTCTATGAAATAAATTATCCTTGTCCCGTTAATAGTATTAATCATAAAAATAGTCGGCAAGAATGACTATTACTATTGAAAATGATCAGAATTCATCTTATTCCAACTTCTTCTAGTTCCCAAAGCTATATATATATATATATATATATATATATATATATATATATATATATATATATATATATATATATATATATATATATATACATATATATATATATATATATATATATATATATATATATATATATATATATATATATATATATAAACGCCTTTTGTATATTTTGAAGGCAAACCGCAGCAATGTGAATGCTCAGACTTCTGTTTAGGGGTAACTTCACAAATGCTACTAGTGTATTGCAGTTCAATCATGTGCAACTAATTCCGTGAGTTCCTCCACTCTAAGAGATATGTTGAGAATTCAATTCTGGAAATTGTATCAAGTATTAGCTTTTAAGTATAATAATGAGGGTTGGAGGCTTGGGGTGAGGCAGGCGTGTTCAAAGCAGAGTTACACACTTGGAGAAGATGATTCTTCAAGGGTACTAACAGCATAAGTTAATGCCTTGGGTACACAACCGTAGCCAGTTATTGTCTTGTGAGCTATGAAGATACCAATGCTATCTATTCCTCAATTGTAATCCGTGACCAAATTCCTGTTGAAGGTGTTTTCATAACACTATTTAACGTATATTTCACAATTCACCAAATTTCCTAACCTAACCTTCTCTTCACAATAAACACACAGTTTCCTCTAACATTACCAGAGTTGACAATGAGTTCTTGAACGCAATACATCATCCACAAGATACACTATACATCAGCCACTATATACACTATACACCAGCCACTAGATGCATGATACATCATTGTATGACAGCATGCACCACATATTTTAATATGTCTGCCTCCCCCCAGGTGTCCAACCTTCTCTTTAATGTTTCACTGTCGATGGTAAAGTGCGCTCAGTACCTATTCCAGATGTAGTCATCTTTAGCAATGTAACTAGGTGTACAATGTACATGAGATGAATCAGCTTTTATTTGTGCAAGAGAACAAGGCATATTATATGTTTCTGATTTGATCAGCTTTATCGAGTAAGCAGATATTAGACATATTTTAGAGTTTGATCGACCAGTATTGTTATTTCACTATTTGAAGAACAAGGCCAGATAATGTAAGCCACATATGTGCGTGCGCGCGCCGCGAACAATGTTCTCCATAAGCTTTATGTTAATCGACTCTGCAATATATATATATATAAAGAGCATTTGTCTATCAAATGCAGAGAGGTGTGCCTACCAAGTGCCTAGTGGCATAGCCAGTTTGATCCAAGACACTGAGGGTTAACAAACCCCGAGTTATTGCAATATATATGTAAGTTGTATCGCAAATGCTAAAAAAAAAAACTAAAAAAAAAAAAAAACAGGAATCTGCGTGCAGACGTTTTGGGCTGCACTCTGAACAATACCAGGACCAATGTGAACATAATTGCTGTAATGTTTCAAATAGGCTTTTGAATGATCTATTTTGTCTGTTACGTGTAACTTATACAAGGGGGATCCATCATGTGTATTTAGATATGTGACACTATATTCTCTTCCCCTGCGCTGTCTCATTCTGTCTCCCTGGCCCCTTTGTAACACACCTTCCTGCTTTTGCGGTCTTTCTCTACGCCTTTTGTAGCCCTTGTAACACATACTTTTCCCCCCTTGTAACTCTTGGAACACACTGATTCTGTCTATTTACCCCCTGTAACAGACACACTCATTCTGTCTCTTTACCCCCTGTTACACACACACTCATTCTGTCTCTTTACCCCCCCTATACCCCTTGTAAACCATATTCATTCTGTCTCTTTACTCCCTTGTAGAGAAGACAGGGAAGATATTAACCTCTCACTATGCTCCCTACTGTGTCTCATTCTCCCTTTTCTGCCCCTTGTAACTTTAAAAGATATGTATGTTTACATGTGAATGTTTACACATATAAACACACATACAGTATGTTTATGTGTGTGTAAACAATATACTGCTGATGACTTCACCTTTAAATAATTCAGGAATTATGTAAATATTAAACTAATCACTGTTTTCAAGAAAATAATATATGTCAAACATATGGTTAGCAATCTACTGGATGAAAGAGAGGCACCAACATATGTATATATATATATATATATATATATTTATATTATATATATATAATATACATACATATACATATACAAAAGTGAAATATCGTTGTAAATGTAATAAATAAGCTGTGTTCAATGTAAGAGTGTTCACGGGAAAATATTTTGGCTTTGGAAATGTGAATCCCAGCCACAGGCTAACTGGGTGTTCAGTCAGGCCCCAGAAGTAATCCCAGTCACAGGCTAGCTGGTACCGCTGGGTGTTCAGTCAGAACCCAGAAGTAATCCCAGCCACAGGCTAGCTAGTCCCGCTGGGTGTTCAGTCAGAACCCAGAAGTAATCCCAGTCACAGGCTAGCTGGTACCGCTGGGTGTTCAGTCAGGTCTCACAAGTAATCCCTGACTAGCTGGTGGCGTTGGGTGTTCAGTCAGGTCCCAAGAGAAGTAATCCCTAGTTCGGGGTTAAAATATGAGTCAGACGCCAGGAGAACACAAGCGTGTCGAATGGTTCCTGTGATAACAATGTGCTTCTGTATTGTAGTGTAAACAGTATCGTAATTGACCTCATACTATATTAAGTAACGCCTCTTGAATTTTCAAACTATTATTTATAATGTTTTATATTGACAGTTCCAAAAGGAAAGGGCACCCAAAAGGCCCTAATACACATTTCTATAAAAAAAGCTACTTTGTATACAGTATACATAAATATATATATCTAAACAGTGGATGTAGATTAGCTTCAAAATGTTTTATGAGGTACGTATTATACTAGATAATTCGTGTGTTTTCAGACGAAGGCTGTGGGAAGGTATTCAATATTACATATCAAGATTTTGATAATGGCGAAACATTCTTTTATGGGCGAGAGTGAGACCTACTGAGCTTGTAGCTTGATTGAGGCTGTTGTGTGGTGAAAGTCCTTGAATTTATAGCTTGACAGAAGCTGTTGTGTGGTGAAAGTCATTGAATTTTATAGCTTGACTGAGGCTGTTGTGTGGTGAAAGTCATTGAATTTATAGTTTGACTGAGGCTGTTGTGTGGTGAAAGTCATTGAATTAATAGCTTGACTGAGGCTGTTGTGTGGTGAAAGTCATTGAATTTATAGCTTGACAGAAGCTGTTGTGTGGTGAAAGTCATTGAATTTTATAGCTTGACTGAGGCTGTTGTGTGGTGAAAGTCATTGAATTTATAGTTTGACTGAGGCTGTTGTGTGGTGAAAGTCATTGAATTTATAGCTTGACTGAGGCTGTTGTGTGGTGAAAGTCATTGAATTTATAGCTTGACTGAGGTTGTTGTGTGGTGAAAGTCATTGAATTTATAGCTTAACTGAGGCTGTTGTGTGGTGAAAGTCATTGAATTTATAGTTTGACTGAGGCTGTTGTGTGGTGAAAGTCATTGAATTTATAGCTTGACTGAGGTTGTTGTGTGGTGAAAGTCATTGAATTTATAGCTTGACTGAGGTTGTTGTGTGGTGAAAGTCATTGAATTTATAAATAAATATATAAATAAAATGTTTATTTAGGTAAGGTACATACATACAATAAATTTTTACAAAGATTATAGCTTAACTGAGGTTGTTGTGTGGTAAAAGTTATTGAACTTGTAGCTTAACTGAGGTTGTTGTGTGGTAAAAGTTATTGAACTTGTAGCTTAACTGAGGGTACTGGAGGGCGAGGGGGAAACTTGTTTTGCTTGTGCTATATCATGATGTGAATGTCTAGGCCTTATCGAGAAAATGTCATCACAGTCGAAAGAGATCTATGGGCTATATTTGTGTGCGTTTGTGCGTGTTAGTGTGTGCATGGGTGTTCGTGTGTGACTGCATATGTTTCGGTGCGTTTGTATGTGTTTGTGTTCGTGTGTGTTTGTATGTATGCGTGTGTTTTTTTTGGTGTATATGTGCGCGCTTGGGTTGGTTTGAGTCCGTGGTGTGTTTGCGTGAATATGTTTGTGTTTCCTGTGAATGTGTGTGTGTATGTGTGTTCATGTATGTATGTGTGTGTATTCGTAAGATAGATACTATAGTAATTAAAACAGTTAGGGTTTTCACAGCTCCTATCATAACTCCTTTATTAAGTTTCATAGTCCCCCCCCCCCTAACTTCCCACAGCCAGAAAGTATATGTAGAACTATTGTAATTTTGTTGTCACCTTTGTATTCACCAACTAAGTGTGCCTGCTTATATAATGTGTATGGGAAAAAAGACATAACATTTCATAAATGTAAATTAACATATATATATACCTGTATTGCTATATTTTATTTTCAGTTTAATATATATATAATCGTACTAGATGTTTAAGTTTCTTTTAGAACTGTTTTTATTATTTTAGCTAGTCATTGTATGATGTATTTGTAGCAGAAACCTATGTGAAAGTAGATTTCCTTACGTGAAATATATTATTAAAGATTAAATGTGCTGTAGTCGTGTATTCTAATTGCTTAGATTCATTAACTTTTTGTTTTTTTAATTTACTAGTTATCAAGATGTAATAAAGTGACTCCCGTAAGTCGCTTTACTGAAGAGTTATTACAGGGAGCTTCAACAAAATTTTACACACACACACACACACACACACACACACACTAATGTAAATTATGCATCTTCCTCCAAAAATAACAATTTACAACATATCCTGTGAATAAATATTATATTATATACACCACAGGTTTGTATAAGAAAAGGGACCTATAAAAGTATTTAATAAAGGTAATAATTTGAAATAGCCATACATAAATTCTTAGCAGGGTGGCAGATAATAGCGGATGTTTACAGGCGAATTGAGATACGACAGCATAATAAAACAGTACCATAAATAACTTAGCAAAGTACCAAATGCTTCAGGGATTCCGTTTTGTAAAAAAAATTACCTGGTTATTTAGTGTGCAACAGAATGTACCTCTTTTTTTTTTTAGGAATTGAGAAGTGATTATCACAACAATTCCTTATCACTTATCACCCTTGATTTCAATCACCGTATTAAACCTTTTACATCAATTCCTTAAGTAGTTAATACCCTGATCCAGGATAGAGGATCTATGGATAGAAAACGGGAATCAAATCAATTTTGCGAGTCGCTATGATTTTCAGAACGTCAATTTTTTACCTTAGAGGCCAAAAAATACGCCAAAATGCGATGCAAGACTCCCTCAGCGACCCCATGGCGTCCCACTCACTAAATATGGAGGTTTTGATCAGTTAATTACTAAAGTTACAGTCTGCTGCTCACTTAGTTGCAGTTTTCACCAGTTAATTTGATAAATTTACAACGTCATGTGCATTAAGTTTGGTTCTGAAGAGTTAAGTCCTCAATCAGGAACTTCAAGATAAAGTAATATATCTATATATATACTGCTCTATATACTATATGAGCTCCTCAGAGGACATTGGACTACACTGGCCGTCTCCTGGAACATCTCAAACTTTCCAAACAACATTCTAAGACCCTTTATCCTACATTCTAAATGTTCATCTTGTCCATATATTTGCATCTTCTTTTATATAAGGCTACTGGTGGTTAGATCCATTTTTTTTTCCTGTAAAAATAGTATAAACCGTAATTTCACTGCCATGAAGCGTGCTGTCAATTTCCCCCTAATTAGCTAAAATTGCACAAGAAACAACTTCAAAAACATTTATTCTGGATTATGGCATGTATGTGTGATAATCATTAATTAAGAACGACATCGGATCACAATGCCGTACAAAGATTGTGTCTACCTTCAATGAAGGCATTGCTACTGGAATTAGAAATCAGATGGTTTGAACATATTCATATGCTTTACACACACAAATGTATATTTATATAGATATATAAATAAATATATTTAGTGTTGACTTTCTGCTATTATTTGCAGTCTTTACAATATCATGCGACTTACAGTGAAAATTGTCCGGGAAATGCGTTATAAATATATAAATTGCGACACTCGGGACTTTTATTTTCAATTCAGATCTGAGGTAGGCAACCACCAGTGAAAGTTTTCCATTCTGAAGATGACACAGTAGCAGAGGTACTACGGGCTCACCATAGCCCGTGCTACTTGGAACTTTTTGTTCCAGGTAGCGAATCTTAAACAACAAGAAGAAGTAGCTGGAGTAATCTCTAGCGAACAATTGTGTATTGCAGAGCCTTATCATGAGAGGTTATCTTGAGATGATTTCAGGACTTAGCGTCCTCGCGGCCCAGTCCTCGACCAGGGCCTCCTTTTTGTTACACATCCCCAGGAAGCAGCCCGTAGCAGCTGTCTAACTCCCAGGTACCTATTTACTGCTAGCTGAACAGGGGGGGGGGCATCAGGGTGAAAGAAACTTTGCCCATTTGTGTCCGACTCCGCCGGGGATCGATCCCCGGCGGAACCTTAGGACTACGAATCCCGAGCGATGTCCCCTCAGCCGTCAGACCGTCATCCCACCGCCGTAACTTTGCCCATCCTTCTATCAAATACACCAAAAATCTATTTTTATAATATTTTAATTTTTTTTTAGTTATAAAGATATTTTTCGTTAGAAATTATTTAATCCTTTTGATAACGATGGCAATTTTTTATTATTATTATTTTTGAGTTTGAAATTGAATCTCAATGCAATTTAGAAAATGAATCTCAAATGATGCAATTTAGAAAAAGATGGTTTTGTAATAATCTTTCCGTCTGCAAATAACAAATTTATTAAAGTGTATTAGAATACTACATCTAGAAAGCTTTTAAGAGCTTTGATATGTTAGAGATTAATGAAACATTCTTGTAGACTCCATAGACACTACACGATTGATATTATTGTACACAAACAGATTTATAACACTTGTTGCCTTATTAACAAAAAAAAGGAGTTTTATTTACCATGTTTGATTTTGATTTGTGAAATGGTAATCACATTATTCCTCTGGTGATACTGATGGTGTGTGTATATATAATATATATACATAATATATATATAATATATATATAATATATATACATAATATATATATAATATATATTATATATATAATCAAGATTGACATTATTAACAAATTTCTCTATTGACAGGATTGCACACTTATAATGCAACAAAAATCTAATTATTTATGTAGCTTGTAGTAATGATATAGACATACTATATTGCAATTTCAAGTGATTTGTAGTTTACTTTTTAAAACATATCAACTTTCAACATTTCCTCTTATCTTGCCACCTGTCAAAAAAACAAAATACCAGCAGCCTAAATAAAGTGATTAGAGCCACCAGAGGAATTTTAAAGTGACGATCATGACACAAAAAATGCTTGATATGCCCCCAAGACCAACTTACAAATGACAATGTCTTATTAGTATGAAGGTGAAGTGTCAATAAATTTAACGTACAAAAGTGTTGCTTTTTGTCTCCTTTATGTATTAAGATGAAGGCGGCGAGACGTCTCTCTCTTCTGATGGACAAGACAGCGGAACAACTAATAATTTACTGCATTAAGCAAAGGAATAAATAATGTTGATAAGTTTATTTAGGGGTGTAAGTATCGAAGTTGAAATTCGTTCTAAAGAAAATTGGAGGTTCAACCCAGATAGGCTTCACAAGTGATAAGCAGAAAATTCAGAGTCAAATAAATGCATTAAATGCAAAAGAAGTCGGCCATGGAAAGCTTAAACATGATCTATAATTAGCTGGTATCTTTATCTATAATCCACTGTTATCCTTATCAACAATCGGTTGGTATCCTTAACTACAATCACCTTAATATATTTTAAAGGATAAAAAACCCCACTCTTGTTTTTATGCACTTTATGTAAAGATTTGAACTACACAAAGTCCTTCACATTCTCCCGAGTGCATGATCAAGGTCTGAGAGTATATATATGGTATGGACGAGGCTTGCACCTCGACTACCAGTTGCTATGTGGGATCCGGTCTTCTTGCCATTCTTGACCTAACCGTGTCAACACCGTTCCCACTTGACGGCATTCCTGCAGGGACATGTCTTATAGGGAATTCTGATGAGTTGTCCTCTCTCCTCCTCCTGATATACTGAGTTTATAAAGATATCCGTCCGGGTTCTGTACCCTCGGAACTCCGTCCATACCCACAGGAGAGCAGATATTGGGATTACTTTGATTTATCCATTAATAAACACGTGTATGATGTTCTACTCCTTACGTATATAGTTTCTAGAGTACAGGAGGCATATCCACTTTTTGACTGGCGAGTAATATGGGCAAACCTACCTTCATGTTAAATCTATTGTCACAAAACGGCTATTGAATCGTTATATTCATGAGATCCTCCCTACTAATGATAGGTTGTTGATGCTGGGCATTAAGGACAACAATAGGTGTGACCAATGTACTGAAATTGAGAATAATATGCATATATTTTATTTCTGTAAGCAGAAAGTTGTTCTTGTAAACTGGATTACAGACACACAAGTTTTATGTGGACAAAGCATTAGCGTGGATTTAATGAGGTTTTTTAATGTTTCATATTGACATAAAATGAAAGAAAACTTAGAATACAATAATTATGCTACTTTTTTATTACATTTTTTGTATGTTGATAGGCAGGTAGGAGGGTTACTCAGTGGACAAAATATTGAAGTTGTTGCACATACAGACCGTAAGACGTGTGAGACACAAGTCTGCAAAGAAGGTTTCAACACCATAACTAACTCCACAAGTTCAAACGTCCTCAGTTTGACCTTAAAATGTTTATTGTAATGCTCCTTCATGACCTGCTGGGCCGTCCTTAAATGTTCAAGTTTACAAAGTCTGTGTCTCAGCCTCTTTATGACATCATCCAGATATTGTCCGCTCTTGGACGAAGTTATAATCCCTAACAATGTCTTGGCATCTTTAAGGGTGTCAGGACCTAATGTCCAAACACAACATCAAATGGAGTTTGGAGTTCTGTAACCCCCTCCCGAGCCAATACAAAAGGAAGGTTTTATCTTTGACTCTGCAGTTGGTCAGGGGGTTGGGGGACCCAAGCCTAGCAGCCTTCAGACCCCCGACAAGGAGAAATCATATCATTGAGCTACAATATACAAAGCATGATAATGTATTCTTGTCCGAGCGCGGCGAACTCCGGCTGGCTCATGATAAGGGGTTCGGGAGCGTTGTCCTCGGGCGGGTGAGGGTAGGAAATGTAACATTTCTCCTTCATCCTGAGGTCGAACCTATCCACTGGCTGTGGTTCCTGGGGGAGCAGCACGCCCCTTTGGTGCAAGGACAGGGATAAAATGGGAGGTTCAGCGAGTGAATCGACCATCTAGTCTGGCCTGGAAGTCCAGCACGCACTCAAGAGAGAGTAGCAATATCATTCCCAGGGTTGTCTCTGTATTCTCTTATTACACGTTTACATAGTGTTAATTGGGTGCGGAAATCTTCCATTGTTAAGTTCCATGATGAGTGGGGTACAGGATAGTGATGCCTAATATAATATAATATAATATAATATAATATAATATATATATATATATATATATATATATATATATATATATATATATATGTATATATATATATATATATATATATATATATATATATATATATATATATATATATATGACAATGTCAGACCACGGAGGAAAAATGAAACAGGAAATTTCCTTAAGTACTTTCGTATATAAAATACACCTTCAGAAGGTGAAGGTGTATGTACACCTTCTGAAGATGTATTTTATATACGAAAGTACTTAAGGAAATTTCCTGTTTCATTTTTCCTCCGTGGTCTGACATTGTCACATTCTTAATCACGTGTTTATTTTCGTGATATACACACATATATATATATATATATATATATGTCGTACCTAGTAGCCAGAACTCACTTCTCAGCCTACTATGCAAGGCCCGATTTGCCTAATAAGCCAAGTTTTCATGAATTAATAAATTTTCTCAATTTTTTTTCTTATGAAATGATAAAGCTACCCATTTCATTATGTATGAGGTCATTTTTTTTTATTGGAGTTAAAATTAACGTAGATATATGACCGAACCTAACCAACCCTACCTAACCTAACCTAACCTATCTTTATAGGTTAGGTTATGTTAGGTAGCCGAAAATGTTAGGTTAGGTTAGGTTAGGTAGGTTAGGTAGTCGAAAAACAATTAATTCATGAAAACTTGGCTTATTAGGCAAATCGGGCCTTGCATAGTAGGCTGAGAAGTGCGTTCTGGCTACTAGGTACGACATACATATATATATATATATATATATATATATATATATATATATATATATATATATATATATATATATATATATATATATATATATATATATATATATATATATATATATATATATATATACAGACGGAAATCTGTATATTTATGTATATAAGTTAGATTTGCATTTTAAAAGCACTACAAACACCTTCTGTGGTTAATTGTTCAGTAAATCACCGAACTATATATTTAACAGATCTCTAACCCTGTCCATGGAGGACAGAAGAGATTGTATATATGTTGATTAGCATTGTAAATGTGTGGCCTCGTCTGTGGTAGAAAATAGCAACTCAGGTATGGCATATAATGTTAGAAAGTGTTCTTTTAGATAGTGAGTAAATGGAATGACCTAAAGGAGCAGGTTGTAGAGGCTAACTCCATTCAGAACTTTAAAAGCAGGTATGATAGAGAAATAAGTCAGGAGTCACTAGACAACCAACGGCTAGAAAAGCGGGGTCCGAGAGCTAGAGTTCAATCCTGCAGGCACAAAGAGGTGATTACACACACACACACACACACACACACACACACACACACACACACACACACACACACACACACACACACACACACACAGTTTAGGCTTGTATCTAGGTCCTTTCCCTTCATCCCATCCCAAATCCTTATCCTGACCCCCTTCCCAGTGCTATATAGTCGTAATGGCTTGGCGCTTTCCCTGATAATTCCATTCCATTCCATTCCCCAAGGTCAAACTACTGACCCACCGCCAGGATGGAACACCGCAACGATTGGCTAATCCTTGGTTCATATTTACTGACAGGTGAACAGTGCATTAGATGAAAGGAAACATGCCCAACCACCTCTCTCCCGCACGGGGATCCGCTGTTGTGAATAGATACCGTAGCCGCTGTGCTACAGAGATTGTACTGCCAGGGGTAAGATGTTTATGAGTATACGTTAAAAAGAATTAAATTTCACAACCTTAAAAGACAGGAAAAACATAGGAGACATGATCACAACATATAATATACCGAGGACTAAGTTTATTAAGAAATATTCAGATCAAAAAGTGGAATGCACTGAAAGAACAAGTCGCGGAAGCCACCTCCATCCTCAACTTTAGCCCAGATTCAATAAAGAATTCGAATGTGAAATTGTTAGATTATAACGCACCCGGTACAACCAGGCGGAGACCAACCAACTACATCTCACTTGTACGAGATTTCAAACGTATCACTTTAAATTATTTGTATTATCAATTTCTGTTTAATTTTTCCCCCGATGGAAGAGTTGATTGGGAAGCAGCACTCAGCCTTTGTCCGATGTTCGAGCCTCCTACAGCCCAGATGAATGATATGTCCATTTGTACGAAAGTTTGGATGACGATTTAATAATAATAATATTATTATTATTATTATTATTATTATTATTATTATTATTATTATTATTATTATTATTATTATTATTATAATTATTATTATTATTATTATTATTATTATTATTATTATTATTATTATTATTATAATTATTATTATTATTATTATTATTATTATTATTATTATAATTATTATTCTTATTAAATGTGTGTTTAGGGAAAAGTGCATACATACAAAATGCATTACAATCATGATGTTCGATTTCTAGATAGAGCAAATATATATACTATGCCTAAAGCCTTCAATACGCGCAGCATTTTGGCCATAATGTCTAATCCAATCAAGTTTGTCCTCCCCCTAACCTACCACAGGACCCAAAACAGAAAACGGGACAGTACGTCACAGTGACAGTATTGCGCAGCGTCACTCATCCTGTGAGTGAACACACCACCATAGTGACAGTATTGCGCAGCGTCACTCATCCTGTGAGTGAACACACCACCATAGTGACAGTATTGCGCAGCGTCACTCATCCTGTGAGTGAACACACCACCATAGTGACAGTATTGCGCAGCGTCACTCATCCTGTGAGTGGACACACCGCCATAGTGACAGTATTGGGCAGCGTCACTCATCCTGTGAGTGGACACACCGCCATAGTGACAGTATTGGGCAGCGTCACTCATCCTGTGAGTGGACACACCGCCATAGTGACAGTATTGGGCAGCGTCACTCATCCTGTGAGTGGACACACCGCCATAGTGACAGTATTGGGTAGCGTCACTCATCCTATGAGTGGACACACCGCCATAGTGACAGTATTGGGTAGCGTCACTCATCCTGTGAGTGGACACACCGCCATAGTGACAGTATTGGGTAGCGTCACTCATCCTGTGAGTTGACACACCGCCATAGTGACAGTATTGGGTAGCGTCACTCATCCTGTGAGTGGACACACCGCCATAGTGACAGTATTGGGTAGCGTCACTCATCCTGTGAGTGAACACACCGCCATAGTGACAGTATTGGGTAGCGTCACTCATCCTGTGAGTGGACACACCGCCATAGTGACAGTATTGGGCAGCGTCACTCATCCTGTGAGTGGACACACCGCCATAGTGACAGTATTGGGCAGCGTCACTCATCCTGTGAGTGGACACACCGCCATAGTGACAGTATTGGGCAGCGTCACTCATCCTGTGAGTGGACACACCGCCATAGTGACAGTATTGGGCAGCGTCACTCATCCTGTGAGTGGACACACCGCCATAGTGACAGTATTGGGCAGCGTCACTCAGCCTGTGAGTGGACACACCGCCATAGTGACAGTATTGGGCAGCGTCACTCATCCTGTGAGTGGACACACCGCCATAGTGACAGTATTGGGCAGCGTCACTCATCCTGTGAGTGGACACACCGCCATAGTGACAGTATTGGGCAGCGTCACTCATCCTGTGAGTGGACACACCGCCATAGTGACAGTATTGGGTAGCGTCACTCATCCTGTGAGTGGACACACCGCCATAGTGACAGTATTGGGTAGCGTCACTCATCCTGTGAGTGGACACACCGCCATAGTGACAGTATTGGGCAGCGTCACTCATCCTGTGAGTGGACACACCGCCATAGTGACAGTATTGGGTAGCGTCACTCATCCTGTGAGTGGACACACCGCCATAGTGACAGTATTGGGTAGCGTCACTCATCCTGTGAGTGGACACACCGCCATAGTGACAGTATTGGGTAGCGTCACTCATCCTGTGAGTGAACACACCGCCATAGTGACAGTATTGGGTAGCGTCACTCATCCTGTGAGTGGACACACCGCCATAGTGACAGTACTGGGCAGCGTCACTCATCCTGTGAGTGGACACACCGCCATAGTGACAGTATTGGGCAGCGTCACTCAGCCTGTGAGTGGACACACCGCCATAGTGACAGTATTGGGCAGCGTCACTCATCCTGTGAGTGGACACACCGCCATAGTGACAGTACCGGACAGCGTCACTCATCCTGTGAGTGAACACACCGCCATAGTGACAGTATTGGGCAGCGCCACTCATCCTGTGAGTGAACACACCACCATAGTGACAGTATTGGGCAGCGTCACTCATCCTGTGAGTGAACACACCGCCGTAGTGACAGTATTGGGCAGCGCCACTCATCCTGTGAGTGAACACACCACCATAGTGACAGTATTGGGCAGCGTCACTCATCCTGTGAGTGGACACACCGCCATAGTGACAGTATTGGGCAGCGTCACTCATCCTGTGAGTGAACACACCGCCATAGTGACAGTACCAGACAGCACCACTCATCCTGTGAGTGGACACACCACCATAGCGACAGTACCGGACAGCGTCACTCATCCTGTGAGTGAACACACCGCCATAGTGACAATATTGGGCAGCGTCACTCATCCTGTGAGTGGACACACCGCCATAGTGACAGTATTGGGCAGCGTCACTCATCCTGTGAGTGGACACACCGCCATAGTGACAGTACCGGACAGCGTCACTCATCCTGTGAGTGAACACACCGCCATAGTGACAGTATTGGGCAGCGTCACTCATCCTGTGAGTGGACACACCGTCATAGTGACAGTATTGGGCAGCGTCACTCATCCTGTGAGTGAACACACCGCCATAGTGACAGTATTGGGCAGCGCCACTCATCCTGTGAGTGGACACACCGCCATAGTGACAGTACCGGACAGCGTCACTCATCCTGTGAGTGGATACACCGCCATAGTGACAGTACCGGACAGCGTCACTCATCCTGTGAGTGAACACACCGCCATAGTGACAGTATTGGGTAGCGTCACTCATCCTGTGAGTGGACACACCGCCATAGTGACAGTATTGGGTAGCGTCACTCATCCTGTGAGTGAACACACCGCCATAGTGACAGTATTGGGCAGCGCCACTCATCCTGTGAGTGAACACACCGCCATAGTGACAGTATTGGGTAGCGTCACTCATCCTGTGAGTGAACACACCGCCATAGTGACAGTTTTGGGCAGCGTCACTCATCCTGTGAGTGAACACACCGCCATAGTGACAGTTTTGGGCAGCGTCACTCATCCTGTGAGTGAACACACCGCCATAGTGACAGTATTGGGCAGCGTCACTCATCCTGTGAGTGGACACACCGCCATAGTGACAGTACCGGACAGCGTCACTCATCCTGTGAGTGGACACACCGCCATAGTGACAGTACCGGGCAGCGTCACTCATCCTGTGAGTGGACACACCGCCATAGTGACAGTACCGGGCAGCGTCACTCATCCTGTGAGTGGACACACCGCCATAGTGACAGTACCGGGCAGCGTCACTCATCCTGTGAGTGGACACACCGCCATAGTGACAGTACCGGGCAGCGTCACTCATCCTGTGAGTGGACACACCGTCATAGTGACAGTACCGGGCAGCGTCACTCATCCTGTGAGTGGACACACCGCCATAGTGACAGTATTGGGCAGCGTCACTCATCCTGTGAGTGGACACACCGCCATAGTGACAGTACCGGACAGCGTCACTCATCCTGTGAGTGGACACACCGCCATAGTGACAGTACCGGGCAGCGCCACTCATCCTGTGAGTGAACACACCACCATAGTGACAGTATTGGGCAGCGTCACTCATCCTGTGAGTGGACACACCGCCATAGTGACAGTATTGGGCAGCGTCACTCATCCTGTGAGTGAACACACCGCCATAGTGACAGTACCAGACAGCACCACTCATCCTGTGAGTGGACACACCACCATAGCGACAGTACCGGACAGCGTCACTCATCCTGTGAGTGAACACACCGCCATAGTGACAATATTGGGCAGCGTCACTCATCCTGTGAGTGGACACACCGCCATAGTGACAGTATTGGGCAGCGTCACTCATCCTGTGAGTGGACACACCGCCATAGTGACAGTACCGGACAGCGTCACTCATCCTGTGAGTGAACACACCGCCATAGTGACAGTATTGGGCAGCGTCACTCATCCTGTGAGTGGACACACCGTCATAGTGACAGTATTGGGCAGCGTCACTCATCCTGTGAGTGAACACACCGCCATAGTGACAGTATTGGGCAGCGCCACTCATCCTGTGAGTGGACACACCGCCATAGTGACAGTACCGGACAGCGTCACTCATCCTGTGAGTGGATACACCGCCATAGTGACAGTACCGGACAGCGTCACTCATCCTGTGAGTGAACACACCGCCCTAGTGACAGTATTGGGTAGCGTCACTCATCCTGTGAGTGGACACACCGCCATAGTGACAGTATTGGGTAGCGTCACTCATCCTGTGAGTGAACACACCGCCATAGTGACAGTATTGGGCAGCGCCACTCATCCTGTGAGTGAACACACCGCCATAGTGACAGTATTGGGTAGCGTCACTCATCCTGTGAGTGAACACACCGCCATAGTGACAGTTTTGGGCAGCGTCACTCATCCTGTGAGTGAACACACCGCCATAGTGACAGTTTTGGGCAGCGTCACTCATCCTGTGAGTGAACACACCGCCATAGTGACAGTATTGGGCAGCGTCACTCATCCTGTGAGTGGACACACCGCCATAGTGACAGTACCGGACAGCGTCACTCATCCTGTGAGTGGACACACCGCCATAGTGACAGTACCGGGCAGCGTCACTCATCCTGTGAGTGGACACACCGCCATAGTGACAGTACCGGGCAGCGTCACTCATCCTGTGAGTGGACACACCGCCATAGTGACAGTACCGGGCAGCGTCACTCATCCTGTGAGTGGACACACCGCCATAGTGACAGTACCGGGCAGCGTCACTCATCCTGTGAGTGAACACACCGCCATAGTGACAGTATTGGGCAGCGTCACTCATCCTGTGAGTGGACACACCGCCATAGTGACAGTACCGGGCAGCGTCACTCATCCTGTGAGTGGACACACCGCCATAGTGACAGTACCGGGCAGCGTCACTCATCCTGTGAGTGAACACACCACCAGAACATCCTGTCCAACACCCCCAAACAATTTCCCCCTAGGAAAAAAAAAATCCTCCACCCTTGCCCCTTAGGTAAACAGTGAACCTAAGTCTACAAGTCTACAAGTCTACTGACTCCTAATCCTCTCAAGTTTCTCCGGTTTTAACGCAAGATAACAATTTTCACCGTAAAAGTTCTGCTATATATTATTGTGACAAGATGTAACCAGGAGTTAGCAGACATTTATGAACATTAGGGCAAGTGGCCTTCAGGATTGGAGCAGCAGCAGCGGCAGGCGGCGGCGGCAGGTGGTGGCGGGAGTTCTGCTTGCGTCATTGTCTCGGAATGCAGACAGAACAGCTTTTCAGCGCGGGCTTAATGTCTGCTGGGATCAGCGTGGGCTGGACGTCTGCTGGGATTTTTTTTAAAAAATTTTTTTTTTATTGGAGTTAAAATTAACGTAGATATATGACCGAACCTAACCAACCCTACCTAACCTAACCTAACCTATATTTATAGGTAAGGTTAGGTTAGGTAGCCAAAAAAAGCTAGGTTAGGTTAGGTTAGGTAGGTTAGGTAGACGAAAAAACATTAATTCATGAAAACTTGGCTTATTAGGCAAATCGGGCCTTGAATAGTAGGCTGAGAAGTGCGTTCTGGCTATTAGGTACGACATATATATATATATATATGTATATGTCGTACCTAGTAGCCAGAATGCACTTCTCAGCCTACTATGCAAGGCCCGATTTGCCTAATAAGCCAAGTTTTCATGAAATTATTGTTTTTAGACTACCTAACCTACCTAACCTAACCTAACCTAACTTTTTCAGGCTACCTAACCTAACCTAACCTATAAAGATAAGTTAGGTTAGGTTAGGTAGGGTTGGTTAGGTTCAGTCATATATCTACGTTAATTTTAATTCCAATAAAAAAAAATTAACCTCATACATAATGAAATGGGTAGCTTTATCATTTCATAAGAAAAAATTTGAGAAAATATATTAATTCATGAAAACTTGGCTTATTAGTCAAATCGGGCCTTGCATAGTAGGCTGAGAAGTGCGTTCTGGCTAGTAGGTACGACATATATATATATATATATATATATATATATATATATATATATATATATATATATATATATATATATATATATATATATATATATATATATATATATATATTAATATATATATATATATATATATATATATATATATATATATATATATATATATATATATATATATATATATTAGTATATTTTGGTAGCAGTCTTTCCTGTAGACATATATTATTAAATATGACCGAAAAAGTAAGATTAATAATTCTAACACGAATTTTCTCAATCTTTCGTACATTTCTTTTCACTGTTGGAGGTAAATCAAAAATCAATTCTCCAAAATTCATTTTTATTTCTAGTCTGACGCGACACGAGCGCGTTTCGTAAAACTTATTACATTTTCAAAGACTTTAGTTCACAAATACACAACTGAATAGAACTTACGCATCTCCGATTTTATATCTACATTTGAGTTAGGTGGAAGGGGTGATGTGGCATTAACACAAGACAGAACAAGAGGTGGCATTAATAGGGTATTAATTTCATCAACACAAGCCAGAACATGAAACAATGGGTATTGAATAGAAGTGTTTGTAGAAAGCCTATTGGTCCATATTTCTTGATGCTTCTATATTGGAGCGGAGTCTTGAGGTGGGTAGAATAAGACAATAATATATATATATATATATATATATATATATATATATATATATATATATATATATATATATATATATTAAACACACATAGGCCCACCTTGATATGCATATAACATTACACTTTAATCGTTAAATTATATACAAATTTTCATAACAACTCAACATAGTGCAGAACACACTTAGATTTATTAAACAATAAGCCTAACCACTTCTTAATTTTGCCTCCGGCTTGATAACATCATTTTTCTCTACCTCAGATTTGCATATTCAAGATGTGCTTATTAAGGCAGGTCGTCTCAAGAACGCCTTTAATTAATCACCACTTCTCTAATATGCAAATTAGGTATGCAAATTAACATAGGCAATTTTAATTTCAGTAATGGTTATCCTAGGCCGTAATATTCTGCTGGGATCAGCCAGGGGCGGAAGTCTGCTGGGATCAGCCAACGGGATGAATGTCAGCTGGGATCAGCCAGGGGGATGGATGTCTGCTGGGATCAGCCAAAGGGTTGGATGTCTCTGGGATCAACCAGGGGGATGGATGTCTGCTGGGATCAGCCAGGGGGATGGATGTCTGCTGGGATCAGCCAGGGGGATGGTCTGCTGGGATCAGCCAAAGGGATGTATGTCTGCTGGGATCAGCCAGGGGGATGGATGTCTGCTGGGATCAGCCAAAGGGTTGGATGTCTGCTGTGATCAGCCAGGGGGATGGATGTCTGCTGGGATCAGCCAAAGGATTGGATGTCTGCTGGGATCAGCCAGGGGGATGGATGTCTGCTGGGATCAGCCAAAGGAATGTATGTCTGCTGGGATCAGCCAGGGGGATGGATGTCTGCTGGGATCAGCCAAAGGGTTGGATGTCTGCTGGGATCAGCCAGGGGGTTGAATGTCTGCTAGGATCAGCCAAAGGGATGTATGCCTGCTGGGATCAGCCAGGGGATGGATGTCTGCTGGGATCAGCCAAAGGGTTGGATGTCTGCTGGGATCAGCCAAAGGGATGTATGTCTGCTGGGATCAGCCAAAGGGATGTATGTCTGCTGGGATCAGCCAGGGGGATGGATGTCTGCTGGGATCAGCCAGGGGGTTGAATGTCTGCTAGGATCAGCCAAAGGGATGTATGTCTGCTGGGATCAGCCAGGGGGGGTGGGGGTAGGATATCTGCTGGGATCAACATATGGTCAGGTGATGATATCATCGCAGCCAGGCGGTGTCTGGCCAAGCTAATATAACAAGCGACACTAACGCTATCTTTCTCACCATTTAGAACCCGGATACATGTCTCGTCTATTACAGAACAGAACTAAATCAGCCTCCACCACATCACTGCCTAATGCATTCCATCTGTTAACTACTCTGACACTGAAAAGGTTCTTCCTAACGTCCCTGTGGCTCATGTGGGTACTCAGTTTCCACCTGTGTGTCCTAGTGCGTGTGGCAGTGTGATGGGGGTGACAGATAGCTGGGAGGGGGTGTGTTGACGGTGACAGATAGCTGGGAGGGGGTGTGTTGAGGGGGTGACAGATAGCTGGGAGGGGGGGT
>NC_091153.1:40417217-40458162 GCF_040958095.1 Procambarus clarkii
GAGTGGTATTCACACCTCTCACAGCACTGTTCACCATAATTGTTGCTGAACACTTGTGCTATTGTTCCCGGGGTGATCCACTGTGGTCATTAACAGCGTTGTGTACTAACGCTGGGGGTTCATGTATCATTATATGTGCACAATGATACACTTGATGGTTGACGCTAATTGACGTTAATGCAGACCGCATGATAGTGATACAGTTGAACTCACTCACTCCCAGAACCTGGATGCCGTCAGAGGAATGTGGGAGCAAATTGCTAATTCTTGGGAACATCTGGTCGACTCCGCTCTGCTGTAAGAGCCGAGGCAATGATGCTGGGGCCGGCTTACGCCCTTTACATCCGAGAGCCTGTTCTAGGGTGGTGCTGCAAGCAATTTTTGTGGATATGCGTCAGCCAAAAGGTATCCAGAATCTTAGTTGGCACCGATTTGAAAATATGACTGAAAAACATAAGGTGCTGGCATTGTATTCTTGGGCGGCGCCCATCTCTCCACACGTCTGCCATCCCTATTTCAAAACTAATGGTTCCCCATTGTCCTTCCGGAATCAAAATTTATATGGGTTATAGCCATTGTTACGGGCTCTTGGTCACAACAAACCGCTATACTCACACTCAGTTTAGGGCACTCAGTAGCAAGATAAAGACCCATAGCTCAATTTGTTCTGTATCTAACCAGTCGTTCAATCTCTACCTACATAACATGATCATTTCGTTGGCTTAACATACTGCACATGCACAACCTGCTCTACCTATGTCCAGTTTTACGGGACCATCAGTAAAGGCGTATAACTTCAGATGATTTCGAAATCCTCAAGGCGACTATCAACAGCATCAAGTGCATTGCATCTCATAGTTTCGGTGATATGGGTTTGTTTTACACTGATGGCTGTATAATGCATAGAGACACACACCTCTTTCCAAGAACAAACCAAACATCCCAGGCAGGGCGAGACGTATGGGCAAGTCTCGTTACACCCATTGTCTCTGTTCACCCAGCAGTGATTAGGAACCCGGGTGTTAGTCGACTGTTGTGGGTCGCATCCTGGTGAATAATAAAATGCTGCATATATCCGAGGTATACTCGAATTTCACACTAACGCCGCAAGGAACAGCACGAGGAAAATAGCCGAAAGGCTACACAGGATATACCGCAAAGCAAAGAAACTAGCGTCGCAAGGCCACAGCAACGAATGGGCCGGAAAGTCACAGTCCAAAAAAGTGTTCATGCCTGAAGTCAAAGAGCCAAAACAAAGTAACTGCTACATTCATCTCGTTGCTAAATCAGTACTTTTACACACACAAACGGAAAGAACCATCATACAGACTGAATACACTAAATATTTTTTCATGCAGAGCTAAAGATTACTGAACATACTAGTACAGACAGCCTAATAACTGATTCTTTGCATACTAGCATACGTTATCTGAAACTAAGATTATAACATGATTGTGTCTGAAATCCGCAAATACTTATCGGCCTAATTTCTTACTAATTGTATTGGTAAAACATAAGAAGGGAGCCCTATCATGTTGGTCCGCGATCGTGGTGAAACGATCTTGCTAAACTTATTTCAAAGAAGGTAAATGTTGAATATTATCTTGGACTAGCAGACAGAAACCTAAACACTGTCATCAGACTAGAACAATATAATTTATTTGTACAGATCAGCACCGTTTCTCAATCTTTTTACCTTTGTCTCCTATGTCCTCCTCTGATCACTGATTTACATGAGGGCCACTAACCCTAGGAGCCTCTAGGAGGACAGGAAGCCGGCGGCTTAGCGAAGATTCCCCCTATCCCTCCCATTTGCTATAATTTTCTAGTACGATAATTTTTGGTCTTAGGTAGAGCATACGTCAAAATGTGACGCTCTATTAAGAGAACGGGTTGTGATCCTATAGATTTTTAAGGAGATGGTTGGGTGGTGGACTGTTTTATAAAGTTACCTTGAGTATTTACTTGTACCTTTTGTGAGTACGATAGCTTAAGATATCTTGCGGTCATAACTTTATTATATTGCATGTTGCAATATCAGGGATTATCCAAAACCCCGAGTGAAATAAGTGTAGAGTTTGAGATAAATTGTCATTTTCTAATTCATTGCCAACGAGTGACTGAAAAACTGAAAATACTACTTAAATGAAAATCCATTTTATGATGTCATTCATTATCTGCAGTCCGGCATTAACCTAGACGAAGTAAATGCCAACATTGTCCTTATAGTATGTCATATATTACAGGCATAAATATACTGGTTGCTTTAGCTCACGTGTTTTATTCCTTCTCTATTTAATTAATTTGGTACTTAGATTGTCCAACATATGCTGGGGATGTGGCCAGGCCAAATTGGAGGATGACTGGGAGATATTGGCAGTAATGAGCAATATTTTACGCTTATATCAACCTATTACTACTCCACCCAGCATGGAAAAGATTAAGAATCAAGGACGTCAACATTGTGGTACAGCAACATATTATTGTACAAGGCGAGTATTGTATTTAGGAATCCAACCCACAAGGTTGTAGTAGGGAGATACAACCTGAAAATATATATATTGATTAGGCTATTTAAATCAGGTAAGCAATGTTTACTTCAAATAGGCTACCTGAGATCAACATTAGGCTTCCTGAGATCGACATTAGGCTACCTGAAATATATACTAGACTTTGGAACCAGAACGACAGAGCAGTGCTGTGAAGGACAGGTACGCGGGAGTTCACTCAGGCATTACCTACTGATGAACCGGCCAACAGGTTTGGTGTTGTTGTCCTAAAGCCCTACTGACCAGCGAGCATACTGCAATGGTGTTGATGTTCTAAAGCCCTACTGACCAGCGAGCATACTGCAATGGTGTTGATGTTCTAAAGCCCTACTGACCAGCGAGCATACTGCATTGGTGTTGATGTTCTAAAGCCCTACTGACTGACTGACCAGCGAGCATACTGCATTGGTGTTGATGTTCTAAAGCCCTACTGACTGACTGACCAGCGAGCATACTGCATTGGTGTTGATGTTCTAAAGCCCTACTGACTGACTGACCAGCGAGCATACTGCAATGGTGTTGATGTTCTAAAGTCCTACTGACTGACTGACCAGCGAGCATACTGCAATGGTGTTGATGTTCTAAAGCCCTACTGACTGACCAGCGAGCATACTGCATTGGTGTTGATGTCCTAAAGCCCTACTGACTGACTGACCAGCGAGCATACTGCAATGGTGTTGATGTCCTAAAGCCCTACTGACTGACTGACCAGCGAGCATACTGCAATGGTGTTGATGTCCTAAAGCCCTACTGACTGACTGGCCAGCGAGCATACTGCAATGGTGTTTATGTTCTAAAGCCCTACTGCACAAACACACACACACACAACACTGGAACACTAGTTGCCACTAGAGCTTAGAGCCAAAACCGAACGGGGAAATTCCACAGGAAAGCCTCACTGAAATAACAGTGACACCAGAAGTAGTAAATAAGCAACTGAACATTTGCAACAGATCAGCTTAGTCTCAAGGCACCAGCATGCTTTTAGTAAAGGAAAATCCTGCCTGACAAACTTGTTGGAATTCTACAACAAGATGACATATTAAACAAGTGAGGGAAGGATGGACAGACTGCATATTCCTCGACTGTCAGAAGGCATTTGATGCGGGCCCAAATGAAAGACTCCTACTCGAACTAGAGAAGCAGACTAGTATATTAGGAGGAGTCCTAAGGTGGGTCAGAGAGAATCCCTCAGGAAAAAAATGGGTTACGGTGAGAGCAGAGACATCAGAGAGGAGTACCACAAGGGTCAGTTCTAGGGCCTAATGGCTGCTAGAGTTTAACCCAGCCAAATACAAAGTTATGAGGATTAAAACAGGAGTACATAAGAACATAAGAACAAAGGCAACTGCAGAAGGCCTATTGGCCCATACGAGGCAGCTCCTGACCCATACGTATTCAGACCAATACAGCAGTATTGGATGAAAGGAAGTCCTGGGAGTGGACATAACCCCCTAAATATGACGCCAGAAGCCCACATTAGCAGAATAACAACAGCTGCATATGACATACTGGCCAACATCCGGGTATCCTTCAGAAACTTGGACAAAGAAACTTTCCGGGCTCTATATACAGCGAAGGTCAGACCCACTCTTGAATATGCAGCGCTAACATCCTTTACCTAAAAAAGAACAAGGAGAAACAAGAAAAAGTCCAAAGATATGCTCGTTCCTGAGCTGAAAGGACTGGGCTATGAGGAAAGACAGAACTGGCACTTCCCACACTACAGAAGAGATACCAGTGACATGATAAAATAAAAGATCCTAAGAGGAACTGACACTAGGCAAAGTAGCGTTATTTAAAGCTAGAAAAAACAGAACGAGGAAAATTAGAGAAACTCAAATGAGTCACAGAGACATCAGGAAAACATCTCCCCGTGTCAGAGATGTCAATACGTGGAACAGGTTAGACGTAGAAGTCGTTGAAGCTAATTCAGGATTAATTGCATTAATCCTTGCATCAGTGCATTAATCTGAGAACGTTCGGAAAATGGGGTCCAAGGAGCACAGCTAGGCGAGTACACACACACACACACCACCTCCGGAGTTCAACACTGTCATGCGCTAACAGGGCGAGGGTATACCAGTATACAACGGGTATACCAGTATACAACGGGTATACCAGTATACAACGGGTATACCAGTATACAACGGGTATACCAGTATACAACGGGTATACCAGTATACAACGGGTATACCAGTATACAACGGGTATACCAGTATATAACGGGTATACCAGTATACAACGGGTATACCAGTATACAACGGGCATACCAGTATACAACGGGTATACCAGTATACAACGGGTATACCAGTATACAACGGGCATACCAGTATACAACGGGTATACAACGGGCATACCAGTATACAACGGGTATACCAGTATACAACGGGCATACCAGTATACAACGGGTATACCAGTATACAACGGGCATACCAGTATACAACGGGTATACCAGTATACAACGGGTATACCAGTATACAACGGGCATACCAGTATACAACGGGTATACCAGTATACAACGGGTATACCAGTATACAACGGGTATACCAGTATACAACGGGCATACCAGTATACAACGGGTATACCAGTATACAACGGGCATACCAGTATACAACGGGCATACCAGTATACAACGGGTATACCAGTATACAACGGGCATACCAGTATACAAACGGCCTACCGGTATACAACGGGCATACCAGTATACAACGGGCATACCAGTATACAACGGGCATACCAGTATACAACGGGCATACCAGTATACAACGGGCATACCAGTATACAACGGGCATACCAGTATACAACGGCCATAACAGTATACAACGGGCATAACAGTATACAAGAGGGTATTCCTGAATACATCGTGTATTCCTGTATACAGGAATAATGTATAGCACTATAGTATAGTACTAGCTTCATAATACAGTACTAGCTTCATAATACAGTACTAGCTTCATAATACAGTACTAGCTTCATAATACAGTACTGACTGCATAATACAGTACTAGCTGCATAATACAGTACTAGCTTCATAATACAGTACTGGCTTCATAATACAGTACTAGCTTCATAATACAGTACTAGCTTCATAATACAGTACTGACTGCATAATACAGTACTAGCTGCATAATACAGTACTAGCTTCATAATACAGTACTGGCTGCATAATACAGTACTAGCTGCATAATACAGTACTAGCTGCATAATACAGTACTAGCTTCATAATACAGTACTAGGTGCATAATACAGTACTAGCTGCATAATACAGTACTAGCTTCATAATACAGTACTAGCTGCATAATACAGTACTAGCTGCATAATACAGTACTAGCTTCATAATACAGTACTAGCTGCATAATACAGTACTAGCTGCATAATACAGTACTAGCTTCATAATACAGTACTAGCTGCATAATACAGTACTAGCTGCATAATACAGTACTAGCTTCATAATACAGTACTAGCTGCATAATACAGTACTAGCTTCATAATACAGTACTAACTTCATAATACAGTACTAGCTGCATAATACAGTACTAGCTGCATAATACAGTACTAGCTTCATAATACAGTACTAGCTTCATAATATAGTACTAGCTGCATAATAGAGTACTAGCTGCATAATACAGTACTAGCTGCATAATGCAGTACTAGCTTCATAATATAGTACTAGCTTCATAATACAGTACTAGCTGCATAATACAGTACTAGCTTCATAATATAGTACTAGCTTCATAATACAGTACTAGCTGCATAATACAGTACTAGCTGCATAACACAGTACTAGCTTCATAATACAGTACTAGCTGCATAATACAGTACTAGCTTCATAATACAGTACTAGCTTCATAATACAGTACTAGCTGCATAATACAGTACTAGCTGCATAACACAGTACTAGCTTCATAATATAGTACTAGCTTCATAATACAGTACTAGCTGCATAATACAGTACTAGCTGCATAATACAGTACTAGCTGCATAACACAGTACTAGCTTCATAATACAGCTTTTTTTATTATTATTTTGTACCACAGACGTGGCCAGACATTTACAATGCTAACAAGCATTTATACATTTTCTTCCGTCCTCCATGGACAGGGTTAGAGATGTGTTAAACATATAATTAAAGGGTTTATTGATCAATCAACCACAGAAGGTGAGTCGGTGCTTTTAAAATGCTAAGCTAACCTACATACGTAAATACATAGATACACATATTTACGTATGCCCTACATAAAGTGTTCGATGTGTCTTTTACATAGTGTCATTAATGTACATTCACAAAGGTGAAATGTAATTCTGATCAGCTTCCATATATACTTTAAACACATACATATACATACACCCACACACATATACATACATATATACACACACACATGCATTCACATACATTTGTCTCTTTTACTCTGACAGGGTGAGATAGCTGATAGAGAAACTAGTGTGCAATTAAGCACTTAATCACTGAAGGTGATTAAGGTGCTTTTACAAGCTCAGGTTATATAGTTACATCACATACATACATTGTATAATTGATACATTACATGGTTAATCTTGGATACAAGTCCAATATACCATCAAGTGTTCCAGTACTCATATAGTAATTACAGAGTTCAGCATACCTTAGCCCAGGAGGGCGAAAGTCAGTCAGTATGGGACATTCTATAATATAATGTTCAAGAGTGCATGTTTTCTCTTTCACAATTCATAATACAGTACTAGCTTCATAATACAGTACTAGCTGCAAAATATGTACTAGCCGCATAATACAGTACTAGCTGAATACAGTGCTAGCTGCATAATACAGTACTAGCTGCAAAATATAGTACTAGCCGCATAATACAGTACTTGCCGCTTAATACAGTACTAGCTGCATAATACAGTACCAACTGCATATTTCTGTCTAAGCTACACCATTCAATGACACGTTGAGAACAGTTGCGGCCAGTTTGTCTTGACACCGAGTTAAGTGTCTTTGTTGTTCCTGGCGCGATGATTAACCCAGACATGTGCCCGAGCTTGACTACGAAACCAGACTCACACACAGCTTGGCCTTGAGGTCCCAGCGCACGACCCCCACCACCACCACCACACTGTCTGGGGCCGGGTAGACTGGGGGTCGTCAATGTGCAGGGAGAGACTGGTCCTCTCAAGGCTGTGTGTGGTAGCCTATCACCACCTTCCTATAAGGCGTGTTGATGCTCGTATGATGTTACTTTGTGGTAGCCTATCACCACCTTCCTATAAGGCGTGTTGATGTTACTTTGTGGTAGCCTATCACCACCTTCCTATAAGGCGTGTTGATGCTCGTATGATGTTACTTTGTGGTAGCCTATCACCACCCTGCTATAAGGCGTGTTGATGTTACTTTGTGGTAGCCTATCACCACCCTGCTATAAGCGTGTTGATGCTCGTACGATGTTATACTTTGTGGTAGCCTATCACCACCTTCCTATAAGGCGTATTGACGTACGTATGATGTTACTTTGTGGTAGCCTATCACCACCCTGCTATAAGGCGTATTGACGTACGTATGATGTTACTTTGTGGTAGCCTATCACCACCCTGCTATAAGGCGTATTGATGTACGTATGATGTTACTTTGTGGTAGCCTATCACCACCCTGCTATAAGGCGTATTGATGTACGTATGATGTTACTTTGTGGTAGCCTATCACCACCCTGCTATAAGGCGTATTGATGTACGTATGATGTTACTTTGTGGTAGCCTATCACCACCCTGCTATAAGGCGTATTGATGTACGTATGATGTTACTTTGTGGTAGCCTATCACCACCTTGCTATAAGACGTGTTGATGTACGCCACGATAAAAAAAAAGAGTTATCCCAGCCTTTTTTTTATCAATGTCAACATCGCTCAAAGTGAATTGTTAAAAATAGAACTGAACTCAGAATATATCGGGTCCCTGATCTCGGCTTGTTCTAGTGAACATTCCCATTCTTGGTTACTAAAGCAGGGCGAGGTATCTATTCAACAACATTATATAGGTATTAGTTAAAAAATATATATTGGTTTCCTCCGAGACTAAGGGTCCCCTTCTTCCAGCCAGAGGTGGTACTCCCTTCCATATTATTACAAAAAATATGAATATATATATAATATTATATATATATATATATATATATATATATATATATATATATATATATATAATATTATATATATATATATATATATATATATATATATATATATATATATATATATATATATATATAATTTGTATATGGGAAGGAAATTATCAGGGGGGGAAAGCGCCAAGCCACTACGACTATATAGCACTGGGAAGGGATACGGATAAGGATTTGGGATGGGACGGGGGGAAGGAATGGTGCCCATCCACTTGGACGGTTGGGGATTGAACGCCGACCTGTATGAAGCGAGACCGTGGCTCTACCGTCGAGAACGGAAATTCAGTTTGCTGTCTATGGGAACACCAAGGAATTCCCCCACCAACTCTGCTCATAATTAGGGTATTGTTAATTTAATTTGATTGAGATGCCATTAAATTTACATATTGTTTGTCACCAAACAACGTTTAAAACGTTTTATAGATGTTAAGGGAAAATTTGTTAGCAACTAACCACAAATAATTGTTTTTTTTTAGTTCAGCATTCACTGTATTATTTAGATACAGGCTTACCTATTTCCCAAGATGCCCACCCTCAATAGATAGCCTAAAATTAACAGAAAATAACAAACTCCTAATCAGCAATGTTCAGGAAAGTAAATGATCAATGGGACCAAGTAGCGCTTCTAATTAGATTCAGGTATACGCATTAAGGCAACGCAGACAGCTTCATCATCTTGGACCAGTGGTGTGAGTAAATTAGTGGAGAGAAATCCTACCAGAGCACTTAACAGACTTAAGATTGTGCAAATTCCATATTCACTGAAGGAACCGGCCTGTGGGGGCATTCTTACAGGCTATTCACCCCAACCAGCTTCACTAAACGACTGTCAACATGTCTATACAGTATACCTAGGTCATAAAAGTATTTGTGTGTACGTCTGATACCATACTACTTGTGTACAGGAGGAAATGCATATGTTTATCTCTCAGAATGTTTGGTAATATGTTTATTGCTTGTGATGTGTGTCTATGTATGTATTAACACGATGTACTGAACGGGGTGAGAATAGCTTGAGCTACCTCATCCCTTTGTGAGTATTTTACCTCAATAAACTTATTTCAATTTCAATTTCAAACTGTCAACAAACTGGGATAACCCCGTAGTGAACATTGTCTTAGTAATGCTGTAGGCAGCTTTTAGGAAGGATTAAGTCCAAAATCTTAGCTAAATATGGCTTCAGGTGGTCGGGGACCGTAAATTTTTTAGCTTTATGGTGGTCCACCCACCTAGACCAGCTATACTGATCTTCAACAGGAGGCATCCCACAACAGTCATCTAGCTCCCAGGTCCATTTGGTTGAGAGGTAATTGTGCTAACCGTCGCCATTATATACGGTTGGTAAATTACAAGCTGGCAGATGTGTAAGTTGCTTACTAACGTCACGCCACTGAAGCTTTAATAACACTTCTGTAATTATATATATATTTACATACAACAAGGTACATCGGGTTGTGAAAGTACATACAATGGAGGTTGTGGAGGCCTGATCGAGGACCGGGCCGCGGGGACATTGAGCCCCAAAAATGGGGGTAGAAATAGCCTAAGCTACTCTATCCCTTTGAGATGTATTTCTTTCTTGTCTCAATAAACGAACTTGAATCCCAAAATTATCGCGGCAATCGAATGTTATATTCTTGCAGAGCCACACACACACACACACACACAGCGTTCCTCACAGATCTTTAAGCTAACCAATAAATGTAGTAAATGTAATAACAGCTACATTGAAAAAGAATTTGAATTCAACACACTACTTTATAAATGATAGAATAGATTATACTCATGAAGTTGTGTGTCTTCAGTAATAAACTGTATGAGTGGGTAGCAAAGAAAATTATATTTGTATTATATAGTGGGTAAACTAAGATAAAATTAGGTACTTTTTGGTCCTACTTTTAAATAAAATATAGGTTGGATTAACTGCGTTACTTTAATTAGTGAGTGGGTTCCATACACTATCATTTTATTTGCATGAAGTGTTTTATCACAGCTTTAGTCTGACTCTAAGAGATGTCAAAGATAATTATTTCTCGTGTGGTGCTAATAGATTCTATTACATCTATCAAAGAGAAGTTTCAAATCAGGATTAGAATTTAGGAATAAGGTTTGTAAGTAGCAGAAGAGAATGAGTGAGGAGGAGGAATTATCAGGGAAAGCGCCAAGCCATTACGACAATATAGCACTGGGAAGGGGTCAGGATCAGGATTTGGGATGGGACGGAGTGAAGGAATGGTGCCCAACCTCTTGTGGACGGTCGGGGATTGAACACCGACCTGCATGAAGCGAGACCGTCGCTTTACCCTCCACCCCAAGTGGTTGGGCTTTTTTTTAGTTTTTTTTTAGCTATATTTTGCATATATACATTTGAATAATAAAGACGTTAATTTAAAAAAGGATTGATAGGTGTGGAGTGAATGAATGTTCAACATGTTCTGGGATTGAAACAGAGAGGCTGTGTTGTGCCAATGTAAATTTTGTAGCCAAAATAACATTGGGCTTCATTTGGTAACACATCATATAACTCTGTAGCCTGTCCTCCATCACATACAGGATGGAAATGATGACATTTTCTGTTTTGGGTCCTCTGGTAAGTTAGGTTAAGGGCACTTTAGTACGACAGTTTCTTGACGGTGGGGGACCTTAGGAGGAGGTTTCTCTCTGTCTTTAGGGGGATTGGGAGAGAGTGAAGAGCAGAGGTGCAGTGGGTGCTCTGTGAGAGATCAACATCAGAGGCCTGAGACTGTTCAACACGCTTCCACTACACATAAGGGACATAACTGGCTGACCCCTCACAGTGTTCAAGAGAGAACTATTAACATCAGAGGCCCGAGACTGTTCAACACGCTTCCACTACACATAAGGGACATAACTGGCCGACCCCTCACAGTGTTCAAAAGAGAACTATCAACATCAGAGGCCCGAGACTGTTCAACACGCTTCCACTACACATAAGGGACATAACTGGCTGACCCCTCACAGTGTTCAAGAGAGAACTATCAACATCAGAGGCCCGAGACTGTTCAACACGCTTCCACTACACATAAGGGACATAACTGGCCGACCCCTCACAGTGTTCAAAAGAGAACTATCAACATCAGAGGCCCGAGACTGTTCAACACGCTTCCACTACACATAAGGGACATAACTGGCTGACCCCTCACAGTGTTCAAGAGAGAACTATCAACATCAGAGGCCCGAGACTGTTCAACACGCTTCCACTACACATAAGGGACATAACTGGCCGACCCCTCACAGTGTTCAAGAGAGAACTATCATCATCAGAGGCCCGAGACTGTTCAACACGCTTCCACTACACATAAGGGACATAACTGGCCGACCCCTCACAGTGTTCAAGAGAGAACTCTATCAACATCAGAGGCCCGAGACTGTTCAACACGCTTCCACTACACATAAGGGACATAACTGGCCGACCCCTCACAGTGTTCAAGAGAGAACTATCAACATCAGAGGCCCGAGACTGTTCAACACGCTTCCACTACACATAAGGGACATAACTGGCCGACCCCTCACAGTGTTCAAGAGAGAACTATCAACATCAGAGGCCCGAGACTGTTCAACACGCTTCCACTACACATAAGGGACATAACTGGCCGACCCCTCACAGTGTTCAAGAGAGAACTATCAACATCAGAGGCCCGAGACTGTTCAACACGCTTCCACTACACATAAGGGACATAACTGGCCGACCCCTCACAGTGTTCAAGAGAGAACTATCAACATCAGAGGCCCGAGACTGTTCAACACGCTTCCACTACACATAAGGGACATAACTGGCCGACCCCTCACAGTGTTCAAGAGAGAACTATCAACATCAGAGGCCCGAGACTGTTCAACACGCTTCCACTACACATAAGGGACATAACTGGCCGACCCCTCACAGTGTCCAAGAGAGAGAACTCGATAAACACCTCCAAGGGATTACCTGATCAACCAGGCTGTGAAGTGGAAGAACCAGGGCTGACTGGGAAGAATCTATAATTAGACTCATGCGAGCAGCCGCGACAAACAGCCTGGTTAACCAATCCAACAACCAGGAGGCCCGGTAAGGGACCGGGCCGTGGTCCCTGACCAAGCCTGCAAGAATTTACCAGCCCCGAAATCAACGCAATGTAACCGCAAAGAAGGGGGACAGGAGGAGAAGGGGGGACAGGAGAAGGGGTGACAGGAGAAGGGGTGGTTATCTTGAGGTTATCTTGAGATGATTTCGGGGCTTTAGTGTCCCCGCGGCCCGGTCCTAGACCAGGCCTCCACCCCCAGGAAGCAGCTCGTGACAGCTGACTAACTCCCAGGTACCTATTTACTGCTAGGTAACAGGGGCATTCAGGGTGAAAGAAACTTTGCCCATTTGTTTCTGCCTCGTGCGGGAATCGAACCCGCGCCACAGAATTACGAATCCTGCGCGCTATCCACCCCCTACGAGGGGTGACAGGAGGAGGGGTGACAGGAGGAGGGGTGACAGGAGGAGGAGGGGGGACAGGAGAAGGGGTGACAGGAGAAGGAGTGACAGGAGGAGGGGTGACAGGAGGAGGAGGGGGGACAGGAGAAGGGGTGACAGGAGAAGGGGTGACAGGAGAAGGGGTGACAGGAGAAGGGGTGACAGGAGGAGGGGGGACAGGAGAAGGGGTGACAGGAGAAGGGGTGACAGTAGGAGGGGGGACAGGAGGAGAGTGGGACAGGAGGAGAGTGGGACAGGAGGAGAGTGGGACAGGAGGAGAGTGGGACAGGAGGAGAGTGGGACAGGAGGAGAGTGGGACAGGAGGAGAGTGGGACAGGAGAAGGGGTGACAGGAGAAGGGGTGACAGTAGGAGGGGGGACAGGAGGAGAGTGGGACAGGAGAGTGGGACAGGAGGAGAGTGGGACAGGAGGAGAGTGGGACAGGAGGAGAGTGGGACAGGAGAAGGGGTGACAGGAGAAGGGGTGACAGTAGGAGGGGGGACAGGAGGAGAGTGGGACAGGAGAGTGGGACAGGAGGAGAGTGGGACAGGAGGAGAGTGGGACAGGAGGAGAGTGGGACAGGAGGAGAGTGGGACAGGAGGAGAGTGGGACAGGAGGAGAGTGGGACAGGAGGAGAGTGGGACAGGAGGAGAAGGGGGGACAGGAGGAGAGTGGGACAGGAGGAGAGTGGGAGACAGGAGGAGAGTGGGACAGGAGGAGAGTGGGACAGGAGGAGTAGTAAACACACGCCCCGCGCACCACTTTAATATACAACACAATGTTTCACAGAAATGTTAACTCTAAGTAATGTAATACACCCCTTGCAAACATAATATATAATCATGTATTGTACATAATTCAATAGGAAACAATACTTAGTGAAGCGGGTAAAACTTTATAATGTGAAACTGATGTATTTCATACACTCACGGATATTGTATGAAACGTACAAACAGCTTAATAAACAGTACAAAATACGAAGTTTAAGCTGTATTTCCGAGGGTAATATGTGACAGAGGGTAGAGGTGTGTGAGAGGATAGAGGGGTGTGTGTGTGAGAGGATAGAGGTGTGTGTGTGAGAGGATAGAGGTGTGTGTGTGAGAGGATAGAGGTGTGTGTGAGAGAGGATAGAGGTGTGTGTGTGTGTGTGCGAGAGAGGACAGATGTGTGTGAGAGGATAGAGATGTGTGTGAGAGGATAGAGATGTGTGTGAGAGGATAGAGGTGTGTGTGTGTGTGTGCGAGAGAGGACAGATGTGTGTGAGAGGATAGAGATGTGTGTGAGAGGATAGAGATGTGTGTGAGAGGATAGAGGTGTGTGTGAGAGGATAGAGGTGTGTGTGAGAGGATAGAGGTGTGTGTGTGTGTGTGTGTGCGAGAGAGGACAGATGTGTGTGAGAGGATAGAGATGTGTGTGAGAGGATAGAGGTGTGTGTGAGAGGATAGAGGTGTGTGTGTGTGTGCGAGAGAGGACAGATGTGTGTGAGAGGATAGAGATGTGTGTGAGAGGATAGAGGTGTGTGTGTGTATGCGAGAGAGGATAGAGGTGTGTGTGTGTGTGTGTGTGTGCGAGAGAGGATAGAGGTGTGTGTGTGTGTGCGAGAGAGGACAGATGTGTGTGAGAGGATAGAGATGTGTGTGAGAGGATAGAGATGTGTGTGAGAGGATAGAGGTGTGTGTGAGAGGATAGAGGTGTGTGTGTGTGTGTGCGAGAGAGGACAGATGTGTGTGAGAGGATAGAGATGTGTGTGAGAGGATAGAGGTGTGTGTGAGAGGATAGAGGTGTGTGTGTGTGTGCGAGAGAGGACAGATGTGTGTGAGAGGATAGAGATGTGTGTGAGAGGATAGAGGTGTGTGTGTGCGAGAGAGGACAGATGTGTGTGAGAGGATAGAGATGTGTGTGAGAGGATAGAGGTGTGTGTGTGTGTGCGAGAGAGGATAGAGGTGTGTGTGTGTGTGTGTGCGAGAGGGGGCACCCGTCACTCTGGTAAGAGCAAGACGGCGACCGCATGGCCGGGCCCACCATGGCGGCCCACATGCGCCACAGGCGGCCATCACCAACACCAACACTGCCTACACCCAAAGTGACTGACGGAGACAAGCCTACACACAAACATTAAATATATATATAGTGACTTCATTTCAAGATTTACCATTTGTATACTTATAAAAAAAATAATTTGTCGTGGCATTAACCTCGGCGCAATGGATGTTGTAAGCAACTTCTCTCACCCCCACAAGACCCCCACCAACACTTCCAAGATGGAGACCTCCCTCTCCTCCCCCACCAATACACCCCATTAACCTCCCCCATCAACCCCACCCACCCCCCCCTCACACGCCCTTTCTCCCAAGAGGGAACGTCACCAAAGATATTACGAGTTAACTTCACAAAACTTAGATGAGTAGGCGGCCAATTTGTATTCATAAACTAATACGGGGCCTTTTCCACATATATTTATATACAAATAGCCATAATGACTCAAGGATTTATAGGTGGAGGGGTGGGCCAATAGGAGTGTGGCAACCACTGGTCTTCCTCTTCATGGAATGCAAAAATTAAATTAAGTTTGTCATTGAATTAACCAAGGATTATTAATTAATTAACTAATACTGCTGAAGACTTGCTACCTAGGGGAAATAAATGAAAATATTGAGGGGGGAGGGGGCGATTCGATCAATCGTTTCGAGTACATAATATTTGTACACATATTTAGATTAAATTATATACTCCAAGTTAATCATTATAAAGAGTTAGTCAGTTTAGTTCATTTATTATGCACCCTATACCCATCTTGGGGGAGGTAGTGGAAAGGGTTACAGAGGCACATAATGGGCTGAGGGACTGAACCCCACAATTCATTATAAAGGAAATCTGGATTTTTGACTAAAAAATATATAGTGGAGATCAGTGAAAACAAATAACAATTTGAATTTATACATCATGATCTCGTTTTCTATGAGGGAGCGTCGGTGTCGGCGTGTAAGCGCCCCAAGTTGGGCAACAACAATAACAACACAACTCTCCCTCAGGTGGTCGAGGCTCGGTAGCTCACTCCTCTGTCACCGGCTGCTTCTTCAGGTCTGTCTAATTACCAGTTGGCCCTCCCCGCGCTACACGGCGCCCTCTACCAGTGCCCAGGCGGCCTTTTAATCCGACTGTCAAGGTGGAGGAGGGTAGCTGGAGTGGGAAATAATTTAGGAAGTGTGGTGGGGTGGGGGAATCAGGGCGGCCCCACCATTAGGGGGGATGGGGGGGAAATTCCTCTTTGTGAAGGATACTGTGTGGCAGAGACTGCGTGTGCTGTGTCCCTCTGGCCACACATGCCATAATATAGCTTCTCTACAGGCCTTTATCGCCATTTTGTTTAGCCCGTTCCAGCTTGCCGTTATTGGACGACACATCTTCTATTGCAGTGAGATATAAGCAAAGATATTTTTTTTCTGTTTTTTCCCCCCCCCTCTTCTCTTCTCTCTCTCCCCCCATTTGTGAAAGTTTATTTATTTTAGCCTTATTGTCATGCTACACCAATGTGATCAGCTTTAATACTATGAATCTAAGTGTTTTTAGGTAGCATTTGTAATGTATTTTCTTAAATTATGAAGGAAATATTTATATGTTAAGATAGGTTGACTTGAGCTCCAGCAGCCAAGGCTGCTGTTTGTCTGGCCAACAAAAAAGTCTTAACACAAAGAACCGCTTTGCAATTGTTTTTTTTTCTTTTGTGACAATTGTGTCAGTGAGTCTCATGGTGAGAGACACACACACTAGGTGAGTACACTTGCATCATACTGAGCGAGGTGGAGAGTTGTATAGACTAATTGTAGTGTCCGGCGGCCATTTCCAGACACTAATCGGTTCTCCAGTTAAAAGGAAGATTAATTTTTTGTTGGATAATTAGCAGAGATTGTATTCAAGGGAAGTGCAGCATCCCAATATCGAAGGTAGTGTATGTGCACTGTTTTAAGGGCACCGGAGTGTAACAATAGACTGTGAACTGGGCACTCTAGAGCAGGTATGTCTAGCTCAGGATGCCCTCCGAGGGCCATATGGGTCACATTTGTGTTGTCATGAGGGCCACACCACAACGGAAGTCATTTAATACAAACTATTGCTGAATATTTTTCTTACTTAAACTTAGAAATATACAATGTGAATATAAATGGTTTAACGGCTAGCCACACTCATGAATGCAAAGTAATGACGTACTGTACTGTAGTTTAACAAAAAAACAAAATCTTTTTTTTAAGGGCACCATAGACTTCTATGCAACAGCAACAAATACATTGTACAAAAATTACATCAGTTCAAAATGAAAATTTATTTACAATTATTCAATCATTTTTAGTGTTTTGTCCTGAGGCTTGACACCTTTTTTTAATGACAATTTTTGCTATGTCTGGCTGAAATGTCTGTGTAGTTCCCACTTTGATCGGAAATGACAAGTGTTGATCAGTCAAATGTTGATCAGTCAGAAGTGTTGATCAGTCAAATGTTGATCAGTCAGAAGTGTTGATCAGTCAAATGTTGATCAGTCAAATGTTGATCAGTCAGAAGTGTTGATCAGTCAAATGTTGATCAGTCAGAAGTGTTGATCAGTCGGCCTTGTTCTCTGAGAAGATTTTTGTTGATTTCACGAAGGAAAATAATTGTTCACACACATAGGTAGAACCAAACATTCCCATAATCCTTGTGGTAAACTTTCTAAAGTTTTTAAACTTTTCCTGAAGGTATGATAAGAAACCAGGTATCCCCACAATAAGATACTTTGCTCTGAGTGTAGAATCTGACTGCATTTCTAATAGTTCTATCTGCAGGCTTTCTCCTGCCTTGGCAATATAAAAGGTGAATGGTGCTGAGAATAATGTAAAGTGGTGTTCAAAAGATGAGAAATCACAAAATTTTTCCTGAAATTCCTTTGATAACAATTCCAGGTGACTGTTATACTTAGCAAAGCTAAGTAGGGCAAGTGTTGTACTTAGCAAAGTCTAAGTTGTACTTTGTTGTACTTTGCTAAGTCTGTACTTAGCAAAGCTAAGTACAGACTCAGTATTGGAAGCGTTTTTTCGGCTCTTTGCACTTAGGACTGTGAACCTTACCTTACCTCAAGGTAAGGTAAGTAGGAAAATGAACTAAGATTTCATTTGACAACTGTGACCTCCATAAGCTTAGTTTTGTAATGAAGCACTTTATATCATCATACATCTGAGTGATGAGTTTGTTTTTACCTTGTAATTTCAAATTAAGATCGGTTAATTGTGCAGTGATGTCCACAGCAAAAGCCAGATCCTGGGGCCAACTTTCATCTTTTATTTCCTCTGTGTTTTGATCTTTCATCTCCAAAAACACAATTATTTCTTGTCTTGGCAAATAAAATCTTCTCAGTACTTTGTGACATGACAATCAACAGATTTCTGTGTAGAATAGAACATTGGTAAATTGATTATCCATATCTGCCAACAACTGGCTGAATTGGCGGTGGTTGAGAGCACGGCTTCTGATATAGTTCATTGTCTTTGTGACCAAACTAAGCACATGATCCAATTTTAAAATCCTTGAACATAAATTTTGCTGATGAGAATAATGCAGTGAAAATGTGCAGATGATGAATCTGGATGCAAGTTTTTTATTTTTGTTCATAACTTGGCATCAACACTATTATATCTGCCCACCATATTCACAGCACCGTTGGTAGATAAGCATGCAAGTTTACTCAAATCCAAACTATAGTCATGTAGAACCTGCTCGACTTTCTCAAAGCTGTCCTAGCTTATTGTAGTATTATGCATGGTGATCAGTTCAAGCAGTTCTTTATAAATATTAAATTCACTGTCATAGGTCATGATGAAGACCGCAAGCTGTGCTATTTCAGTGATATCAACGGTCTCATCAATAGCAATAGAAAAATGCTCAAATCTTGATTAGGCGGCCTTCAACTGTTGTTTAAAATCACCTTACATATAATCAATCCGTTCAGCAACTGTGTTCCTGGTTAATGAAATATCTTTGAATAAGTGTGCTTTCTCTGGATACAATGAGCCAGTTTTACAAGACATTGCTTTACAAAATCTCCTTCACCGTAAGATTTCCAACTCATGGTGATCATTCGACCGAGTTCATAACTTTCAGTAACGGAAGCTTGCAAGGGATCACATGCAGTCCTCGGGCCACACGTTTGACATGCCTGCGCTACAGTGTCTAGTTCACAGTCTATTGAGGTGTCTTCAGCACTACCATATCCAATGTATTAATCATTGTCTTGCTAATGTGCCTAGAAGGTCCAATAAAAAATTAATAATGCATTGTGTCGGGGAACAGGCAGCCAGCGTGTATTCATACACATTAAACTTATATCGAAGAACAAAACCCCCCCCCCCCCTCCCGTTTGAATTACTGACCACGCCCAGGAAGCAACCCCACAACAAGCTGACTAACTCCTGAGTACCTGCTTATTGCTAGGTGAACAGGAGCTTTAGGTGATAAAAAATGTGCCCAACCATTTCTGTTTCGACCGGGATTTGAACCCAGAATTCTCGATTGAAAATAAGACGACTGTACAGTACTACCGGGACCCTTTAAATATATCAACTATGTTGTTGATACAATATAGTAATTATTCATACCTCTGGGTATACTACACTCAAAATATTTTGTAACTATTAAACACATAAACACCATGTATCTAGGCTACATCATCTTAGCTGAGAAAAGAAAGATCCCATGCTGTCCCCGTGGTATAGTGGAAAGACACTTGCCCAGCGCTTTGCGAGCACTTTGGCCTGGGTTTGTATCCTGGCCAGGGATGATAATCCTTATCTGTAGCCTCTGTTCACCCAGCAGTAAATGGATACCTGCTCGATAAACGTTTAGGTGGGTCGTATTCCGGGGAAAATTTGGATTAAGGACCTGCCTGAAATACTATGAGTGCTAGTGGCTTTACAAGAATGTAAGATCTCATATTAAAAAAAACAAATAGCACTGATCCAGATGAGGCAGAAGCTGCTTCCAAGATGAAACTGTATCATGGCTATCAGTTTGACTGTACAGTAATAGGGAATGTATATTAGGTTTCGCACACACAGTAATTCTTGTGAAATGACGAAAAGTGCAAATTGTAAATAAGGTTGTATGGACATACACTAGGATTCATGTGAGCATGGGCAGTGGTGGGAAAACTGGCTTTTGATAACAATATTATAATGTGCTACACCAACAACAGAGTAAAGTAAGAAGCATTTTCACTATTTTTTTTTAATTAAGTGGATGACATTTAATTATTCCTGCATTTCAGGGATCACTGAGCAACAAATATCTACTGTATGCAATAAATAGACTGGTATTGCACTGATGAGCATTATACATAATACATGAATTGATAATTATGACCAATACAATAGTCATAATAAATTAAAGTAATTTGGACTGCACATACATTATTTCTTAGTCTTCAGTATTGTATCTGTTGAAAGCTTTCTTAGCCAGCTACACTGTGGTGATACACTATAGACTGCTTTTTATTTCACCCCATTCTCCAAAAGAGATGGAACAAGTTTTATCTCTTAGATACATCCTGTCTTGAGGTTATCTTGAGATGATTTCGGGGCTTTAGTGTCCCCGCGGCCCAGTCCTCGACCAGGCCTCCACCCCCCCAGGAAGCAGCCCATAACAGCTGACTAACTCCCAGGTACCTATTTACTGCTACGTAACAGGAGCATCAGGATGAAAGAAACTCTGCCCATTGTTTCTCGCCAGCCCCCGGGATCGAACCCGGGACCACTTAGACCACTAAGACTGGGACTTAGATATTTGTTCAAAATATCTTCCAAAGAGATACTTAGAACAGGCATGCGCCGATGTCACAGTGGTCACACACACACTCCCGCACTCCTGGAAAGACAAGTACTGGGAAGCTGGGACACCAGGAGTGTAGCTCTCATCCTGTAATTACTTTGGTAATTACACTGAAGCAATTGTCCTGCAAGTGATTTGGTCTGGGTTCGAGTCCTGGTCAGGAAGGATTGATTAGATGCCAATCCTTAACGTTTCTCCCTTGTTCACCTAGCACTAGCTTGGTACCTAACTTGATACAAATTAATAGGTCATGTTTGAGGGCAAACTAACAGAGTAAAGTTAACCATGTGCTATGGGAAGGAAAAGCTCTCAGCCTGTTAACAGGAGTCAGTAATAGTCTTTTCCTGTACAGTACTCACTTGTGTTAAAAAATATATGTATTGGGTTGAATGCACTAAACTGATCAGTTATACATCAACAAAAATTCATATTTGATACAATTGAAATACTTCAAATGGCATTGTGATAAGTTAAACAGTAACTAAAGAACCTAACCAAACGTAAAACTTAACCAATCTTAGGTCTATTAAGCACCATATTAGGCTTCATACATACATATACTATACTAGGCCTAGTGCAAAACCTGAATTATTTTCAGAGCAACATTATTATTATTTTTTTTTTTTTTTTTTTACATTCAAAGTAATTATAGTAGCTATAAGCACAGGGCAGGAAGAGGGAGTCTCTCCGTGTACCACATCAGGCTCAAGTTCTCTGTATTACACTTAATTTACCAAAATCTATCATGACAACAAATTAGAGCTGTAATGCCCATGAGACATTTCAAGACCTTAGCTTAAGTGGAGCAATGCAACATATCTTGATAAGTATTGTAAATTATATTCTCTAATTATTTTAGTTTATTGTTCAGTTCTTAGACAGATAGGAGTGACTCTTAACTTTTAAAAGGCACAGATATTTCAAAGACTTACATTGTGGTGTGCTTAGCTAAAAAAAAATTCACAAATTAAGTGGGGAAAATATTTATCGAGATTAGAGCACGGGAGGTAATTGCAGATTGCAATTGGAGCCGTGTTAGCGGTTAATTGGGCTCTCATGCTTGAGATGCCTGTTCACCAGATCAATGAATGTGTTTATGTATAATATAATAATGTTATAAGTGCATCCTTATTTATATAAACCTATGTTACTGAATGGTCCAGGACGGACCAAACCGTCATCATCTCTTCAATTTCTAGTGTGTGTGGTTTGGTCAACAGGCTACATTACTACATGTGATGCTAAGCTTGAATGTAGTCAAGACTCTTATGTTCCATTCAGGAAACAGCTTAACTATGTGATTCAAAGTAATTGTTGGCCTTGATCATTCTTCGTGGTCAAATTATAAACATTTTAAGAAGACAAGTTCTGCGGTGAGTTGCAGTAGAAAGGGCATATACAGTGATGCATTACCTCCTTTTTCAAATGGAATCCGTTCCCAGAGACGGATTTGCGGACCTGGTCGAACATTACACAATTTGGAAAAGTTAATAATATTGATAGGGAGCATGGATTTTTTGCCAGATTGCAATTGAATAGCATCAGAATGGTTAAACCTGAAGGTGGTGGTTGGTTGAAGGTGGTGGAGGCCAAAACCGTCAGTACAGTAATTTCAAAGCGTTATATGACAGTGCTAGGGAGACGGGACACATGAGCGTAGCTCTCATCCTGTCATCTCACACTTAGGTAATTACACTTAGGTAATTACCTTGCTTTAATGAATGCTAAATAAGCAACTGAATACATGTTTTGGAAAGCATTTATACTGTATACTTATTTTGCTACATGCAATAGGCTAAACAAAAGCAAAAATCAGCTAAGGGAATTTATGAAGAGCATTTTCCTATATCAGTCAGGTGCACTGTTATCTGCCTGCGGACTACAGTTCTGTATGTTTCTGGGGATGGACATACTAGGACACAGTGGCAAACTGTCTCTGCTTTCTCCTACCTCTCTATCAATTATACCATTTGTGACATATGTATACGAAATTTCCTAAGCTTAATCCTAGGGATTTCTCATCTCTAAAGGTGTGTAACAATGGCCGACTGTGAAGGAAGCAAGACTGCAGAGCAGCCAACTGAAAAGGAAACCCCCAAGGTGGCAGAAGGCCAAGTGGAGAAGGATGCTCCTACAGAAAAGAAAGATGAAAGTGCGAGTGAGTATTGTACATGTATTGCAGTTTGTATATAACATGACAGGTTTTGTTTATCAAGATGTGTGAAGACATCCTTGCTCCAACCCTTTTCCGTCAATGTGAAGGTTAAGTTTATATACAATTCTGAAAGGATTAAGAATTAATATTTCAGAAATTGCCAATTTTTAGGGAATTGCAAGACCATAGAATACAGAATTAAGATTTTATCAAGGTAATTGACATGACATTTCCATGAAATAAGTCATAAATATTGCTAATGGCAACTTTCTTTTTAAGTGTATTGAATACAGATTTATTCCAATGAGAAATATCTTCAAATGTAAGTGTTCTTTCAAGAATAAAATGCTTTATTATAAAATGTTGTACAGTATTATTAGAAACAGCTGAGTGAGTTAGGTTCATGGGAGAGAGATAACAATAAACTATTCTTGCAGCAGGAACTGGGGAGTGTGAAGGTGCTATTGGTGGGATGAGAGACCCCAGCGCAAAGCTGGAGGTGGAAGATAGTGATGAGGAATACAGTGATGAGGACTACGAGGATGAGGACTACGATGGGAGTGAGGGGGAGGAAGATAAGGAAGGATTCATGAGTATGCTTCAGAATTTCTTGATGAATAAACTTCACCTGAGTGGAGGTGCAGACACACCGCAAGTAAGTTTTGGTTGTTTTTCCATATGAACGTGAACGTTAACATTTTTGGCGACTGCTTTTATTTAAAAAATATTGGATGAATTTTGACACTTGTTTCATGACGAATTTTGTCATTTGATCCAAAATGGTTTTAATATACATTTTATGATTAAGTAACGTTGATACAATAAATAAATTTGCTCTCTCAGTCACTTGAAAAAAAGCTTTATGCACTTCAAATTATTTATAAATTTAAAAAGCCAAGAGTTGGTAAACTACCATTAGTTTTTCTCTGTATTTAATTATATATAATGTACAGTGCACTCTTAATTCTATTTGAATATTTACATCTCTTTTTACTATGGGAAAATAATATCATAAGAAATTTTGTGTAAAAAAAAACCAGCGTTGAATGTAATGAAACGCCATTTTCTGGGTGAGTCCCGGAGACTCCCCGGAGCTATCCCAGGCTGATATGCTAATGTCAGACTTTGGCATCAGTCATGTGTATGGAGTTCTTAGGCCTACCGGGGACCACGGCCAGAACCGGGCCCCCTCAGAGAGGCAAGGGGAGCAATGGCCTATAGAAGCCCCCGTGTAGTTGGAAGCATTCTATGTCTGCCATCGACCGGAACAGGCACCCAGAAAGGTAAGCGCCCCAAAACAAACCCCTATTCTGGTTAAAATTGCTACCAAAAACCGAACTAGTGGATAGAACTCCCCAACCGAAAACAAGCAAACTAGTGTGACGTCACACACCGCCGCGCCGCTGTCTGCGCAGCTCCCCCCTCCCCGGGAGGGGGAAGGGGGAGCCCCAGACCCCCCGCGCCGGCTACCCACACCTCAGTTCTTGAGGCTGGATGTCAAAAACGCGAAAAACCACCGACCGGAGGGAGGGAGGGATGCCGGGGAGCCTCCGGGACTCACCCAGAAAATGGCGTTTTATTACATTCAACGCTGGTTTTCTGGGGGGAGCCCCGTCGGCTCCCCTGAGCTAACTACCCACAGACAGAAAAAAGAGGGACTTACCCGGGAGGCGGTCGTCGCTCACTCCTCAACTCGAAGCCGAGACAACTGGCTGCAACCGCCGACCCAAAGCAACACAGGGGAAGGACGAGGAGGTGCGGACTGAACCAGGATCGAAGCGACCCCCACCCCCAAGTCCGGGTCTCGAAAAGCAAAGCGGGGCAGCCCCGGGGCATCCGGGGAAGCAACCAACCGAGCGCGTTGCAACAGACGAAACCTAGACTGCAACGCACGCGCCGCCTGTACCCGAATAGAATCATCAGAGGATTGGGTAAATTGAGTCACAAGCAAGCAGCAACACTCACAGGACTCAGGGTCGAAAGTATCACCGACCCAACAGGCAGCGTGGCAGAGGCAAAAACAATGAGGGTCACCCCGATACAAGGGGACCGAGCAACCCTCAAACTCGCACACAGCGAGTGGGGACTCCGGGGTCCATCCATCGGACCCACGCGCCCCCTAGGGGATTCCCAGGGTCCTGAGCGTTTACTCTAAGAGGACTCGCGCTCAGGTAGTCCCAGGCAGGGTGCTGCAAACCGGCGCCCAAAACTACCAAGCAAACTTCTAAAGCTGAACCCCAGGGACGTGTACACTCACGGGGACCTAGCAGGGGGCGCCACCGAGGAGAACAGTGGAAGGGCAAAAACAAACTGAAGAAAATGACAGAACCCCCCACCAGGCAAAAACAAAAAGAAAAACAAAACCCAGCAAGAGGACAGCGAACCCCAAGGAATAGAGCCGGCCGCGATGTCGGGAAATACAAGCTGAGCAGCACCCTGCGCCCCTACCAGTGCAAACTGCCTCTTACCTGCCGGTAACAAGGGAGAACAGAACACCCAAGAGCCCAACAGGCAGCCGAAAAACCGAAAGGTAAAACGGACCAGCAGAGGCAGACCCCGAGGAGCCTGTGGAAGGTGGCCCCAAGCCCCAAGGGCAGTACTTACAGGGCACCTAGGGAAGGCAGCCCTAGGCGCATGCAGCCCGAGTACTGAAGATAACTCCTGGCTCTCGCACCCAAAAAACCAACACCACACGCAAAGCACAGTGCAGTAGCGACACCGGAGCCAGAGCACACGACCATCGCCTATAGCATCAGCCTCAAGAACTGAGGTGTGGGTAGCCGGCGCGGGGGGTCTGGGGCTCCCCCTTCACCCTCCCGGGGAGGGGGGAGCTTCGCAGACAGCGGCGCGGCGGTGTGTGACGTCACACTAGTTTGCTTGTTTTCGGTTGGGGAGTTCTATCCACTAGTTCGGTTTTTGGTAGCAATTTTAACCAGAATAGGGGTTTGTTTTGGGGCACTTACCTTTCTGGGTGCCTGTTCCGGTCGATGGCAGACACAGAATGCTTCCAACTACACGGGGGCTTCTATAGGCCATTGCTCCCCTTGCCTCTCTGAGGGGGCCCAGTTCTGGCCGTGGTCCCCGGTAGGCCTAAGAACTCCATACACATGACTGATGCCAAAGTCTGACATTAGCATATCAGCCTGGGATAGCTCCGGGGAGCCGACGGGGCTCCCCCCAGAAATGACAATATTTGCTAAGGCTTTTGTCTTCTTTTATATATACAGTATATTATATTTAGGTTTTGGCATTTCCTGCGAATGTACTTATCCTAAATTTGTTTTAAATATATTCGCTTCAGTAAAATATTGTAATGTAATTTTTTAAAGTTTAGAAATTTTCTATTTACTGAATATATTTATTTATTTGAAATTAAGTGCAGTATGTTACATATTCACTTCCTTAATATCTTGTGTATTTTTACCCAGTGAGAATGGGATAAGGATTAAAGGAGCAGGAGTGAGAGGGGTTGGGATGGACTTGATATTTTAATAAGTCAAGGTTAGTAGATGACAATGAAATCCCCCCCCCCCCCCCCTCAAATCTTTAAATCTTTATCCTGATCCCTCCCAAGTCGTGTATATAGTCATAATGGCTTGGCACTTTCCCCTGATAGTTCCCTTCCCTTGCATGTGAAATTTTAGTTTGAAAGGGTTCAGGTGACGGGGTGATTGTGATGATAAGTGAGAGAATTAATCATTCGAATTGATGGGGGAGTTGTTTAGACAGTGAAATTGGTTTGATACCAAGAAGTTATGGAACCACTTGCAGACGAGGAGTTGACTAAACCACACACTAGAAAGGGAAGGGACGACGACGTTCAAGTCGACACAATCGACTTGAGAATGGGCCAGGAGGGACCAAAACGTCGTCCTCCCTTCACTTTCTAGTGTGTGGTCTGGTCAACTTATGGAATCATTATTTTGGGTGAAATGACTAGTAAAGTGGGAGTGCGCCTTGAGAATAATGTGACGAATGTAGAATTGTGCTCGGTGGGTCGTGGAAGTTGCAAGAGTAGGTGATTCTTGCAACCCCCCTCTTTTCGAGGACGAAAAGGTGATTCTGTGGATGCAAGTAGTAGGGGAAAGAGAGAGAGAAAGAGATGAAGTATGATAAGAGTAATTGGTATAGTATGTAAAGAGATTAGACAGAAAGAATGTAAAGGAATAAGAAGCATGGGAAAGATGTGAAAAAACGTTACAGAAAAGAGTAAGCTATTTTGACGAGAGGCTAGTGTAAAAACAAGACGGGTGGGAGTTCATGAAAATATTCCAGTGATTGGGAAAATGGTAGGTGGTGGTGAAGAAATTTAAAGGCACTGTTGTATTCTTGTCTAATCTTCACATTTTTCAGTCCATTTTCTGGGGAAGCCCCTCGGTGCTCCCTTAAGCTACATTGCCGAGATTGCTCCCCACAACTGGGTCACATTTCTCACCACCTTTGTGAGACCAACATTGGAATGTGCAGTGGTTGTATGATGCCCATACATCTAGAAACACATCAACAAACTGGAAAAGGTGCAAAGACATGCAACAAAATGGGTTCTGAAACTGAAAGACAAGAGCTACGAGTAGAGGTTAGATTCATTAAATACGCCAAATCTAGAAGACAGAAGAAAGAGGCGATGTGATCACTATGCACAAAACAGTAATAGGAATCTATAAAATTTATATAGTTCCAGGATTCAAGAATTTTTCTGTAAGGACAAGAGGTCATGGATTTAAGCTAACTAAACAAAGCTGCCAAAAAACATTAGAAAGTTGATGTTTGTTCATTAGAAAGTTCACTTTTGCAAACAGTGGTAGACAGTTGGAGCAAGTTAATCAATGTAGTGGAGGCCAAAACCATCAGTAGTTTCAAAGTGTTGTACGACACAGAGTGCTAGGAAGACAGGACACCTCAAGCATAGCTTTCATCCTGTAACTACACTTAGGTAACTACACTTAAACAAGACTCCAGCAACTGATGTAATTACTTTACCTACTGGGAACCAGAGCCAGAACCAGAACTTGGTCCCCTCACAGAAGTGCAGGGAGCAAGTGACAATCTGCCACCTCATGAGGACAGCATCCAGAAAGTCGGTGAAGCTTTACAGACAACAGAAAGGTTCATGGAAAATGAAGCTGGTTTGGGCTCGCAGTCACTCCGTATGTCAACAAGCCACATAAGCGGCACTTTCTCAGCTTGTGAGGCTCAGGTTCCTGATGAACTGGCAGAAGTCAGTTCCTTCCCAGGTTTGAATTTGGCTGGGCCTCATTTGGGAATCTTAGTCAGCATCTCTGTCCCTTCCTCTGGTGGCTTTACTCTGCCTGCAGCTTCATCACTGTCTGGTGTTGGATTGCCCCAGGCAACTTGTCAGTTGGTAGAATGGTTGGTCGAGGAGCTTAAAGTGTCTCTTGAGTTGTATTCCTGCTGGGCAGGGTTTGGCTCTGGGCATTCTACTTGTTTTTTCCGGTTCTGCCCATTTTGCAGTTGCCAGGAATGGTGGGTACAGGCCCCACCTGCCCTTTTGTGGACTTTTGCCAGCCTTCTCTTCAGGTTCAGTTCTGTGGCATCATCCTCCCTCATTTTTCAATGTGTTCACAGATGCCTCAGTTCTTGGGTTGGGCTTCATGACCAATGCTTGCCAGGCCTCGTAGGATCTGTGGCTGGCGCTGTTCTTTCAGGTGAATAGTACTGTGCAGGAGTTTGTGTCCATGTGGCATGCCCTGAGGAGAATTCAGTTTCCTCTAGGCTCCATTCTGACTGCTGCTGTTCATTGCCTGAACCGCAGGGGGCTTTCCTTTGGAGCTGAATGCTTCATGAAGCTTCTGGATTCTTGGTGTTTGATTCTCTGCACAGTTCACATCTAGGGTGTTTCCAGTGTTCTCACAGATGGGTTATCTCGTTCAAACAAATGGGTTATTTTGTTCCATTTCCACAGTAGACCATTGATGATGCATTCTTCTGTTTGCTTTGCAAGAGGTCCAAGAGGTGGACCTCTTTGCATTAGCATGATACCAGCACCTTGCTATGTGCGGGTCTTCCCCCAATCACAAGGCTCTTGCAGTGCATGCTTTTTGACTGGACTGGTTGAGGTGCACCTCTTTCAGCCCCTGGTTCAATTGTTGCTATGGGTTCTTACCAGTCTAGAGTTGTACTCAAGAAGTGTCATCCTTCAGGCTTCTTGATGGCTAGCACAGCCATGGTTTCCAACTCTTCTAGCCTGATATCCAAACCCGGATGTATTGTGTGGTTCTGCTGCTGTCAGTACATCAGCTTGGCGATGTACCTCACTGGTATGACCACCTCTGCTCTATGCATCTGGAGTTTTTGACATGGGTCTACGTATCACCATTTGGATGACGAGCAGGTAGTGGGATTATTAGCATCCAACTTGTCTTTTTCTTCAATGGCAATAGTATGATGTTGCCTGGCATTCATTTTGTTGCTTCTTATTGTTCAGCATATGCAGAGCCACTGTTGCTTGTATTCGGCGTCAATATGTCTTTGGTACTATTCTGCAAGTTGTTTCGTGGATTTTTTCACCTGTGACTTGCTCATGCTCCTCCTTAGTCCTGGTCTCTTGTCAGGGTTTCAATGTCTCTCTCTTCTCACTTCATGGTTTGTCCCCTTTGGCCAGAGATGTCTTTCTCATGGCAGTGTTTTTGCTAGCTCTTGCCTCTGGCTGCCGGGTGGGGAAGCTTCTTGCTCTTCTCCAAAGGCGGGGGTTCTGCTTCCTTGGCCCTGGTGGGCACTTTGTTCATCAGCGGCCTGCTCTTCTTTTCTGGCGAAGAATGAGTCGGGTAGCTTCTGAAGGGGTGCGGAAGCTTTATGCGTTCTCCAAAGGCGGGGAGGGGGGGAGGTTCTGCTTCCTTGGCCCTGGTGGGCATTTTGTTCATCAGCGGCCTGCTCTTTTCTTCTGGTGAAGAATGAGTTTGGTAGCTTCTGAAGGGGCCCCTTTGATGATTGATGCTTTGTTGGTCCAGGCAGGGTGCATAATTTGTTGTGTCCAGTAGTGGCTCTTCACTGCTACCTGTGGGCCACCAGGTCTGTCTTGGTTGACGCATTGTTGGCTGACCCTGCTTCCTTTGTCCCTGTTCCAAGGCTCGCATTAATCCTGTCATCTGCAGTGTTATTAAGTCTAGCCAACCTATGGTCTGCGCTTGGGCCAACAACATTTGTAAGTACAGTACACTGCTTTAGTGGCAGAAAACTTGACAAGTCCTGGGTTGATATTTCTGCTGGGGGGTTTTGGCAATCTTACAGGGTTCTGGCAGCCTGGTATTTGGTTAATGTCCTTGGTCCAAATTGGTCATTTATTTTGTTTTGAGCCAAGTTTCCTGGCCTGGGATCTTTTCTTTGTCTCGGTTCATGGTAGTTTTCCTGCTCCCTGGAGAAGTAGAACCACCACCTCCTTCGCTGCATCCCATGTTTTTTAACTGTGGTTATTTAGCTTCAGGAAGCTGCCAAGTGGCTTTCCCAAAAATCCAATATTGAATTGATATAAATATGATTTGCCTCTATCTGGTAGAGCCCCGATGGTTTCCCGAATCCTCTCCTCAGTGCACGTTTGTCGTTTTTTTTCAGTAGGTTCTTCAATGGCTCCAGAACCAATTCAGAGATGACGGATATCGGCACTAGCACATTCAACCTAATTTTGAGTGAACCAGCTGTTTTGTTTGAATTGTTTGCAGAGTTGTTTGGCAGTTTCAGAGCTTTTTCTGTGATCCTTGCAGTTGTCTGTAAAACCTCAATGACTTTTGGATACTTTCCCTGTGAGGTGGGGAAATGTCACTTATTCCCTGTGCCTCTGTGAGAGGATGGGGGGGGGGGGGACAAAGGTTCTGACTCTTGGAATTGGTAGGCCCAAACAGAACTCCTGTGACTGATATGACCCAGCAGTGGAAGAGCAATCTCAACAAGGTAGCTTTTGGGAGCCATTGGGGTTCTACCAGTAAAATGCATTTCCTTGCATTCAGTGCCAGGTATTTTGGACTAAAAGTTGAGGGGTCAACAATTACAGTTTCAGATGAATTGTAATGTAACTTGAAAGAATTATTACTACCACTCCAATGTTCTGTTTGTTGTTGAACAAAAGTTCCATTTTAGTGTCATGGACTCAAATATCAGAGCCACACATGGAAGAAGTTTTAATAATAAATGTTTAATTACCCGGTAATCAAGGGTTTTCCTGTTTTATGAGTGATTAATGTCAACTTTAATGTTACGTTTTCTCTTATTCCATTTACTTGTGTGTTCCAGGTACTGGAAGAGGTAAACATTGAAGGTGTTGTGAAATACATCAAGAGTGGACAGTGCAAGAATGTTATAACCATGGCAGGAGCTGGCATATCAACATCTGCAGGTTAGTCTTTGTGGGACTTTCACTTAAACATCACTACAAATTAGTCTGAAATCTTTATACTTTTTAAAGTATAGACTTTTTGATTTACTGAATATATTTATAATTTTTGTTTTGAGTAGTCAGAGATAAGAGTCGATTTTGCTTTGCTGTACTATAAACCATTCTCACCATGGACATTTATACAGATTGTATGGTTTACTAGAAAATGTATGTATTATATTAAGTCTTAAACCTGTCCACTCTACATAGAAGGGGGCTGTTTACGTTTTGTTGAGGACGTTTGTACAGTTCCTGTGTAAATACCTCAATATGTACATGCGTGAGTGTCTGTGGTGTGATGATGGATTGTATACTAATAGCAGCACCATATGGGATTTAAACATTTGTAAGAATTTGACTATTAGCATTTCAATCATTAACCAGCTTCACACTTTCATGGGTCATTCAGCTCCAGAAAAGGTGTAAAAAATATTAGAAGGAAGGTAAAGAACCGTATAACCAAAGAAGTCATAAACGCATTTATGCGTTTATCATATCATTAATACGAGTAAGGTTTAATAAACCATGTATGGTTGAAAACGGATAAACCAGCATTAACAAACTCCACAGCAGCACTTGAGTTTCATTGGTATCTCAAGCAATCAGTCAATTCCACTTGCAAGAAACAAACTTTGTGACAGAACTTCGAAGCAAATCCTTGGCAGTTCTGGACAAGCAGCCATGGGAAGCGAACTGTACACATCTTTGAAAATGAAGGGAAGGTAGTTAATAAAGAAATATTGATATCATACACAGGTTGTAACTAAAGAAAGGTGCTGAAGCAATAGAGAACTTGTGAAGAGAATTATTCCACTCGAGGGTAAGCCTTCTTGTTCAAGTGTGGTTTGTTGTGACCGAGCCCTCCCAAGTCTACTAAAGCTAATATCATGTGGGCTCTATTGCACCGAGTGATGGAGAGGGATTGTATCGGTGTTCTGTAGCCTGGCTTCAATCAGAATCAGTTTCATTCATTAGGGAAGGGAAGGGAACTATCAGGAGAAAGCACCAAGCCATACAACTATATAGCACTGGGAAGAGGTCAGGATAAGGATTTGGGATGGGACTGGGGGGAAGGAATGGTGCCCAACCACTTGGATGGTCAGGGATTGAACGTCGACCTGCATGAAGCAAGACTGTCGCTCTACCGTCCAGAGGGAAGCAAACTACATGCAAACTCCATGTAGTTCCCCTCCGTGGTGCCTCCTTGCCGTGGTGAGGGGCTCACGTACACCTCCCTGGGACCGGTGTGGGTTGCCCGTGCCCCCTCTCCTTCCCCCTCTTTGGGTGGTGTACGTGCTGAAGGGCACCATGTAGGGGCCTTGTGAGCCATCGGACCACCCGCTGGAGGGGTCGCCTGTGAGAGACCGCCCTGAGTGGATGGTTGGGTGTCCAGGCTGGGGCGATAGGGGGACTGGGGTCTTAGCACCAGTGTGGGAGAATGAACGAAGTAGTAGGACTCCCCTGTTGAAAAGGGGGAGCACCGCTGGGGACGACACACCCTTCCAGCACTGGCCCGCGCTTGGCCTCCCTGGCTGCCCTGGTAGGTGGTATCCCGTGGTTCCAGGTCCCATCTCTTTTGTTTGGTTTGCTGTATGGATAACGACTTGCCTTCTATTACCCAGGCTCATGGGGTGGGCGACCAGGCCCCTGAGTCGGACCGTCCTGGAAGACCGGGATCTGTAGCCCCCGCTACGGGACCCAGTTTAGGCCCAGACCGGACTCTTCCTCCCTGCTCCCCTCCCTCCTCTGTGGTTGGGTCAAGCCCCAAGCCTGCTGTGGTGACTGTCTCGTCCCCTTGCACGGCTCCATCCTTTGTGACTACTGCACCTTTCGACCCGTCTCTATCTAAGGGTTCTCATCGCCGTCCCCGACACGGCCGCTCTCGTATGCTCCCTTCCCATCCTACTTCGTTCCATGCTTGTTTGGTCCTGATACATGGACTAAATACTTTGACCTCCAACCTTTGGATTCAACTCCTCCTGATGATTTTTCCCTTCATAGGCATCTTGTCGATTCCGTGGATGCCTCTATCACCTTCAACCCCACTCGTCTTGGTACCCCGTGTCGTTGCTGCTCCTTCTCAGGATGCAGCCGCCCGCTTGGCCGCCTTATCCTGCCTTGGGCGAGACCCCTGTTCGGGTCTCGAAGAACGCCCGATTGAATGCCAGTGTTGGCACTGTTCTCCTCCCGCACCATGTTGCGACCGGTGTTAGGGATCTCAAGGACTGCCACGAGGATATCAAGCATATCCTCGAGGCTCAGGGTCATTCTGTACTCCAGATGGATACATTTACTCGTCCCCCTCGTGGTCATCGCCGTCTGCCCCTTAGGGTTGTGAAGGTTACCTTTGATGGTAGGTCCCTTCCGCCCTCTGTCATTCTTGCTGGTGTCAGATGCTCCGTTCAGGAATATGTTCCCTCTCCGAGGCTCTGCGGTAAGTGCTGGAGGTTTGGGCATGGTACCCTCAAACGCTCTAGTCCTGTCTCTCTCTGTCCCCTGTGTGGAAGTGAGGGTCACTCCAAGTTAGAGTGCACTTTCTTCCCAGGCCCGCTGCCTCAATTGCGGTGAGGCCCACCCTACTTTCTCCCGTGCGTGTATTCGCTACAAACTTGAGGCGGCTGTCCTCAGCTTGAAGCACCGAGACCCGTTTGTCTTTTCCTGAGGCTCGGCGCCAAGTTCATCGTCTTCCCTCTTTCGCCGGTGTCTCCTATGCTCGCGTGGTGCGCTCTTCCTCTCCTCGTCCTTCCCGCCTTCCTCAGTCTCACAACCGCTTCCGAGCCTTAGACCCGGACACACCCACCCCCACCTCCCCTGTTTCCCTCCGTTCTGTTCCGAAGGGTCCCCTCCTGGTTCTCTGTCTAGGGCTCCCCTTCTTTTCTACCCAGTCTGTCACGTCTCCTGTGTCTTCTATTTCCTCTCCTTCTAGTCCTCCTTCCAGTCCTTCTCCTCCATCTCCTGGCTCTGCACGCTGCCTGACTGTGCGGGCCGACGTCCATCGCTCTCCTGATGGTTTGGTGCTCGCTCTCGATCTTCTTCTCCTATCGAGACACTGGAGTCTGTTGCCCAGTACGTTGCTGCTGGGACGCCTGTATCTTTTGAGTCAGAAGCGGAAACCTGGCTCCTCTCCTTCCTCCTCCCCTGTCGGTAAGAAAGCTTCGCTTTCTTCTTCACCCCCTCTCTGATTCTATCATTCCTTCCCCTCCCGCTTCGGTGGTGGTGCCCCCTGTTCCTACTGTGGGGGTTTCTTTAGCCCCTGGTTCCATCTCGGTTACTGCCCTTGCTGAGGTGCGCTCCCCTCTTTCTGCCCCCCATCCTCCCCTTCCTTCTCCTCCAGACCCTGCTCGTCCACCTTTGATCCGTCCTCCTGCTTCTTGCCCTCCTTCTTTACTCAGTTTACCCATGCCCCCTAACCCTGACTTCGCTGACCCTGATCCTGACTCTGCTTTTTTAGCGTGCTGTGTTCCTTCTTCACCTTTGTTTCTTCTTTGCTCTCTGTTGCTCTCCTCTCTCTCTTTGCTGATGTCTTTTCTCCAGTGGAACATCCGTGGATTTTACGCCAATTTCCTTGACCTCCAACTTCTCATTTCACAGTTTTCGCCCCTTTGTGTCTGTCTCCAGGAGCCGATGCTTGGTTCTCGTCCTGGTAGCTTCCGTGGCTATTCTTTTCTCTCCCCTCGGTCCATAATTCTTCTGCTCTCTTGATTCGTTCCGATGTTCCCTTTGTCCCCTTACTTTTTTCCTCGCCTCTCCACTGTTCTGCCGCCCGTATCTTTGTGTAGATGGTACACGGTTTGTTCTTTATCTACCCCCCACTGTCCCACTTTCTCTTCCCGATCTTAAACACCTCCTAGACTCCTTGCCGGAGCCTGTGCTCCTGCTGGGTGATTTCAATTGTCGTCATGCCCTTTGGGGTGATGTGCTGACAAACACCCGGGGTCGCCTCCTTGAACCTTTCATCCTCTCTTCTTCCCTGTCCCTTCTTAATTCTGGTGAGCCCACTCATTTGGACTCTCGGACTCGCTCCCTTTCTTGTCTCGATCTTTCTCTGTGCTCGTCATCCCTTTCCTTAGATTTCGGGTGGCGAGTCCTTGATGACCTCCATGGCAGTGACCATTTTCCTATCCTTGTCACTTTTTTCTCCTTTTGCCCTCCTCTCTCCTTCCCTAGGTGGCGGTTTGCCGAGGCTGACTGGCGCCTCTTTACTCTCCGTGCTTGACCTCTCCCTCTCTCCCTCCTTCTTTTTCATGACACTGTCTTTGACGCTGCCCTCCACTCTATTCCTCGCTCTTCCTCTCGGGGAACGCGGAAGTGGTTCCCTGGTGGAGTATGGACTGTGCTCGGGCTGTCCGCTGTAAGCGTGCAGCCTGGAAGAGACATCGCCGCCGGCAGACGGTTGAGTCTTTTCTTTTGTTTCGGAAGGCGAGTGCGGTGGCCCGTAGGACCATCCGTGCGGCTAAACGTGCTTGCTGGGAGTCTTATGTCTCCACCGTTACGTCCGAAACTCCTCTTCCACTGGTCTGGAAGCGTATCCGCAAGATTGCGGGTAAGTTCGTTCCCGATGTCTCACCGGTCCTTCGCCTTCATGGTACTCTTGTGGCGGACCCGTTGCAGGTTGCGACCGAACTGGGTTCCCATTTCTCCTCTGTTAGTTCTGGTTCTCATCTCCCCCAATCCTTCCTTCTTCGTAGCCTCTCCTTGAATCTCGTCCTTTAAATTTCTGTACTTATCTTCACCTTCCCTATAATGATCCTTCTCTCTCTCTGAACTTCAATCTGCCCTAGCCCTTTGTGGTTCTACGGCAGCGGGCTCCGATGGCATTCATTATGAAATGCTTCGCCATCTCCCTCCGTGCACGTCTCAGTATTTACTGAGTCTGTACAATCGGGTCTGGGAGTCGTCGTCAGTCCCTGAAGACTGGCTCGATGCTGTTGTCCTCCCTGTTCGGAAACCAGGGTCTCTCGGGTCATCCCCAAGGACTTCCGCCCTATTGCTCTCACGAGTTGTGTCTGCAAGCTCTTTGAACGTATGGTCAACGTTCGTTTGATGTGGTTCTTAGAGCACTATCGCCACCTCTCCCCTTCTCAATTTGGTTTTCGCAAGTGCCGCAGCACAACAGATGTCCTGGTGAACTTGGAGGTCTATATCGTACTGCTTTTGCTGCGAAGACCTCCGTTGTTGCCGTCCTTTTTGACCTGGAAAAGGCTTACGACACTACCTGGCGGTATCATATTCTGTCTCAACTTCATTCTTTTGGCCTTCGTGGGAACCTCCCTCTCTTCCTCCGGAGCTTCCTCTCTCGTCGTTCCTTTCGTGTGCGGCTTGGTACTGCTCTCTGCCCTTTTCAGCAGTGAGGGTGTACCCCAGGGTAGTGTTCTGAGCACTACTCTTTTTCTAGTTGCCCTCAACGGTCTTCTTTCCTCTCTTCCTTCTGGCGTCTTCTCTGCTCTCTATGTTGATGATCTTACCCTTTGCTGTCGGGGTGATGATTCCCCTCTCCTTCAACAGCGGCTTCAACTTGCGATTGATGCCGTGTCGTCTTGGGCCACCGATCATGGCTTCAAGTTCTCTGCGTCTAAGACTTGTGCTATGACTTTTACTCGGAAGCATGTCGTTCTTCGTCCCTCTTTGTCGCTTTATGGTCATCCCATTGTGTACAGGGATTCCGCGAAGCTTTTGGGGTTAGTCTTTGACACTCGTTTGTCTTGGTCAGCCCATATCTCTTACCTCCGAGTTGAATGCTCTAAGGCCCTTAACCTCCTTAAGGTTTTGTCCCATACTTCTTGGGGAGCGGATAGGCGCACGCTCCTCTATTTGCACTCCTCTCTCGTCCTGTCTAAACTCGATTATGGTTGCCCTGCATACTCTTCTGCTTCTCCTTCTACTCTTCGCCGTCTTGATGCTTTGCACCATACTGGGTTGCGTCTCAGCTCTGGTGCCTTTCGTTCGACTCCCGCCCTTAGTTTGTATGTTGACACTGGCTTTCTCTCTCTTCAGGACCGCCGTGATCGCTACTGTCTTCGCTATCTTGCGCGGTCCTTCCAACATCCTTCCTCTCGCCTCTGTCGTGCATTGACTTTTCCTCCTCCTGTGGTTCCTGTTCCTCTTCATTGTCTCCCACTTTCTGTCCGGTTATCTCGCTTACAGGATTCTCTTTCTGTTCATATTTCTAATGTTTCTCCTCGTATTGTTCCTTCCTTACCTCCGTGGAGAGTCCCCCTTCCCAAGTTTTGTACGTCCTTGACTTGTATTACTAAAGCCTTTACCCCTCCTACTATTCTGAAAAGCCTCTTCCTTGAGCACTTTTCTTCGCACTCCCACTCTATTTCCATCTTCACTGATGGGTCTAAGTCTGCGGACGGTGTGGGCTACTCTGTTGTTTTTCCTGACCGTACTTATATGTGTCGCCTCCCTTCAGAGGCTAGCGTCTTTACGGCAGAACTTTATGCTATTCTCTATGCTCTTCGTCTCTTGCTTTCTCATTCTCATTCCTCCTTTGTGGTTGTAGTTGATTCTCGTAGTGCCCTCATGGCTCTAGGGTCCTTTAATCCTGTCCATCCGGTGGTCATCGAGATTCAACATTGGCTGTTTCTTATTTCTAGTAAATTTAAATCAGTAGAGTTTTGCTGGGTTCCCAGCCATATTGGTGTTTCTTTCAATGAGCGTGCGGATGCTGCCGCTAAGGAAGCTATCCGTTCTTGTCCCATCTCCCGTAAAGTATTCCTTATTCCGACTTTTATCCTGTTATTCATTCTTCCATTCTTGCCCGTTGGCAGGGTTGTTGGTCCTCTGTGGTTGGTAACAAGCTGCGTACTCTCAAACGTAGTGTGTCCCCGTGGCCTTCCTCCTACCACCGTAACCGGCGGTGGGAAACTGCTTTGGCACGGCTGCGGGTTGGTCATACCCGCTTAACCCACGGTCACTTAATGGAGCGCCCCTGCTCCTTATTGTCCGAATTGCGTTGTCCCTCTTACAGTTGTGCATATACTTGTTGAATGTCCTGACTTCCAGGCGAGCGTGTGTCTTGCTTTCCGACCGTCCCTCGCGGTCACTTGTCCCTCGATAGAATTCTAGGTGAATCGGATACTTTTGATATCGTTCGCCTTATGCGTTTTTGTTCTCGTATTGGCATTCTTGGTGATATTTAGCGCCCTCTGATTATTTCGCACTTTGATGGTGCTACATAGCCTTCCCGGTTTGGTGCCTTCTTTTGATAATTACCTTACCTCCATGTAGTTTCCCATGGAGGATCAGAATGTTAAACATTTCTCGGTTCTGTTTTAACTGGTTCACAATTTTGTGAACCACCTCTGGTCACTCTTTCCTGTATCTACTTTCCTAATTGATTATGAACTTTTATTTATATTCCAAGTCATAATGTAGACAATTTGTCACAGTGGAAACGTAGGTGAGCATTAGCCACGCATATAAAGGTTCATCATTTCTTGTCTTCATGAGCCCCTCGCCCTGTTCTTACATCCTCCGCAGGGAATTGTGTAGGTTCCTGCTCATACCTTCCTTGTCGTGGACCGAGTAGATTGTTGTCCATAGCAATGGCTTGCTCATGTGTGGCATTTCTCTGGACATCTTTGTCAGTTGCCCCTTTCTCTCTGTTTATAAAGTTGGAGATAGAAGACTGCCACAGATTTGTCCTTTAACCCTTTTGCTTCATTCCCCAGATTAATAACAAGTGGTTTACTGACTTGATGTGTTATGTCATGAAGAGTTTGTGCTCGTCTTGATCCAAGAGTCAAGCCTGGGTGTAGGTAACGTCTGGCTGGAGGCTTTTTCTAGCCGATTAATTTTTGTTATAATTTGGTTGCACTGATGAGCAGTGGTTGCAAGGGATCCTGTTTGAAACTTGTCCACAGTACAAAGGATACAAATCAGTTCCATGCAGTAAGCTTTCTATATGAATGAAATGTCCTTTACACTTAACTGATGGCATTTTAGACATTTGAAAGCATATTAGTTAATACCTTCATGAAAGTTCAGGTTGGGCAGCGAGTAATATTAGTGATTTATTGTGAGAAAAAGTGCTTAGTTGAATAATGGCATAATTAAAGATTACCCAAGCCAAATAAGGCAGATTGCTCATGAATGCAGTGTTGGGAATGCGGCACAACATACGTACACACATACATATGCCGAAAGAGCAAAGCTCAACCCCCGCAAACACAACTAGGTGAATACATACGTACACACATACATACACACACACCAAAATGAACAATAGTCACACGTGGACAAGATGACACTTGCTACCTGTACCTAAACATGGAGATGTAACAAAAAACTACAGCCTTTGCAATTGCTCTTTCCTGAAATAGCAATAGGCATTAATACAAGTATGGTACAAAGATCCTATACATCAACGGGCATTAGTTAAGAACAACAGTCCTGCCAAATGGCTCCCACCTTGGCAGCCAAGGAAGATCAATTGGGATGGTGTTATGAGCCATAACATCTATAACCACCCAACCTCTTTCCTAACCTTCCCTGGAACGAAGACCACAAGAGTCTCTGGTGGAGTAGCGGTAACGCACCTGCCCCACGAGCGGTTTGGCTTAGATCCGTATCCTGCACACCTCTGTCCACCAGCAGTTATTGAATACCTGGTTGTTAAATGATTGGCGGGTCATATTCCAGGGAAGCTAGTGGGTAAGACTTACCATGAACTATGGGATGGGAAAGCTCTCGGCCTGCTAATGGGAATCAGCAGTCACCTGTTCCTGTGTACAAAAAAAAAACAAAAAACACTACTTTGTTATACTTATGTAAAAAAAAAAAAAAGGCTATGGTGGGACAATAGGTTACATTCTTAACCTTTGACAGGTTACTAAAAGCAAAAGAAAAAAAAATGTGGCTTTAGAGTTCCCAGTCACTTACCAAACAAAAAAGACTCACACAAGCATGAACCACTTGTATACTATCTTCCACCTGTGACATGCCCAAGTCTTGACTTCCATGTAGTGGATTCTGTCTTGCTGCGAGGTATGAAGAGTGCTATTTTGACCTACATTACACACACACACAAATACTGTTCCCCATTTATGTAAACGAATTGACTGCAGGAGTTTAGTCTTATTAGTTGATGTTTGCAGATGATGCAAAGCTAATGAAGGGGGTTGAAACAGATGAGGATTGTAAGAGATTCTCCAAGATGACCTGAACAGGTTGCAGAGCTGGTCCGAGAAATGGCTGCTAGAGTTCAACGCTAGCAAGTGAAAGGCGATGGAAATGGGATCAGAAGTCAGGAGATCAAAAGGCCAATACACAATGAAGGGAAACTACCTTCCTATAACAACTAGAGAAAAATACCTGGCAGTGACCATAACACTAAACCTAACTTCAGAGGCTCATATAACTAGAATAATTTCAGCTGCATATT